>NC_056734.1:823520993-823815993 GCF_019279795.1 Protopterus annectens | reverse complement strand
CTGCGGTCAGAAAACCATTTTAGTTAGAGGTTTTTGACCTTTTTTGTTTCAGTGAAGGGTTGTGTGTGTGCTCTGCAGTTTATTAACTTGTTCCCACCTTTTGTGGTATTGTGTGTCTGGGTCTTTCTTGTGAGACAGTGACTAGTGCTGTGCTGGTTCTTTGTGATTGCTTGTTGGAAAATGTCCAAGGACTCCAAAGAGCATAAACCTTCGGGGTCTGTGTGGTTACAAGATGTCCATCGCCGATGGGCACTCTATTTGTGTTTATTGCCTGGCAGCCATCCATCTGCAGGAGTCCTGCAGTTTTTGCCATGCTTTTAGTCCCAGAGTGCTCCAAGAAAGAAAGAATAAGCTGATTTTAAAGAGACTCTTGAAATCCTCTTTCAAAGAGGCCATGGATTCTTCTCCCAGTGCTAAATCTAAGTCTTCAAAATCAAAAAAGAGATCTCCGGCTCCTTCAGTTTCCTTGGAGCCTCCGGAGAAAGTCACAGAAATTGCTAAGACCTCCTCGGCTCCACTGTCCTCGGGGCCGCAGGAAGAGTCTGTGTTGATGGAACCGGCGTCAGCTCCAATTATATTGGAACCCCTTTGGAGCCGATCGCCAAGTCTTAGACCAGTTTCACCTGAGAGGAGATCTTGGTCTCCCTCCCTGTCCTCCAAATCCTCCAGGACTCTTTCTGATGTGGATGTTGATAGGGTGGTGCAGAGGCTCCTCCAGTCACCAGTCTTGGCAAAATTGTTTTCGGCTCCGGCCCAGTCGGCTCTGGAGCCTGTCCCAACCCCTTCTTTGATCATTCCTCCTCCGAGTGCATCTCTGTCTTAGGAGCCAGAATGTTCCACGCCGGGTGATGTTCCTAGGTCGGTTCCGAAGGCCCCCCCCCAGGCCTATTGGTGCGGATGTCGGCTCCATCCACAGGGTTCGGGACTCGAGATTCTTCAGTCGGGCCAGAGGGGGACATGTTGGGACATATTTTGGTTCTGAATCTCCTGCTTGGTGCCTCGGCTCGAGGGACCCAGACTCCTGTCTTTGTCTTGGAGGCTGGCCAGTCCTCGGACTCGGGAGGGCCCTCCTTTGAGGCCATACCGACTGCGCTGGCCAGATCGTCAGCTACATCATGCAGGTCGGTCATTCTGTCCCCCAGTGAGAGTGACCGGTGAGAGTCTCTGATCACCTCCTATCGGGAGACCGTGGAGCACCAAGACCTAGGGATACCCTCACGAGTGGTCCTCCCCAAGTTTCTGAGGGCCCTTCAGAATTTGTGCCTGAGGAGCCCCCTAGAAAGAAAACGTGCAAGAGGAAGCACATAGACTCCCAGGATGAGTCTCTCACCTCTGATGCTGACCTCGAGGAATCAGAGGGGTCCCCCAAGTCATCCTCTAATGATGTTTCCTTCTCCGACATTATGGAGATACTGAAACAGGTGACTGGCCGTCCAAAGCCCCCTCCGAGGAGTCGTCTCTCTTCCTTAAGGCCTTTGGTGCTCAGCCGTCTGCCTCCTGGGTGTTCCCACCCTTCGAGCTTCTAGATTTGATTTGTCGGAGGGTGTGGGAAAACCCTGATTCTGTTGAGCCCATACCCAGGCTTCCCAACAAGTTTCTTTCTGCTCCCCAGGGTAAGGAGCTTCTGTCCAAAGGAGTCCCTGTAGATGCCATGGTGGTGGCAGTGGCCACTCAGAAGGAAGTAGCAGAGACTTCTTCCTCCGTCCATCCTCCTAACAAGGAGTCTAGGACCATACACCGGTACGAGAAGCGTACCCTCTCGTTAGCAACTTTTACCTTACAGTCGCTGAACAATCTGTCTCATTTAACTCTGCTCCAGAGAGATCTGTTCAAGGAGTTAGGAGATACTCTTGCGGGTAATGTTCCTGAGGCGGTGGGCCAGACGGTTAACGCCCAGGTGTCTACCTTCAATTCCATCGTCAACTCCTCCATGCGGCTCATTTCATATGCAGCCGATGGAGCGAGTAGGGCAGTAAGCTCAGGAGTCGCCCTTAGAAGGCAAGCCTGGCTGCGCCTTTGTCACTTCGTGGAGTCTTTCAAGTCTTCCTTCACTGACGCCCCATTTGATGGTTCTTCTTTGTTTGGAACAAAAGTGAAAGACAGCCTCACCAGGTGCGAACAAGAGGGAAAGACCCTGTCTGCCGTAGGGGTCCATTTTTCCCTTCCCTCTAGGCCTTACCCCAAGGCCCAGCAGGGTGGGAAGATGTGGTTCAAAAAATCACAGAGGGTTTTTCCTGTCGGACAAGGTGAGTCCCCCTCCAGAGGCAGAAGAGGGGGAGGTTATTCAGGGAGATGCTGCCCTAGAGGCAGAGGGGGTCCTCGCAATTCGGGAGACCGCGATTCCTTTTGTGGCTCTCCCTACTCTCATTCCTGAGGGAGTGCCTGGCTGTGCTTATCCGGAGCCAGTCGGGGGTCAAATTTCATTATATCCGGAAGCCTGGAAAAGCGTCACCCAGGACCAATGGGTATTACGAATAATTTCCGGAGGTTATGTCATTCCGTTTACATCAGACCCCCTTTCAGTCAGAAAGATCCCGGATGCTCCACCCAGTCAAAGGGATCAAGCAGCCTCAGAGGTTTCAAAACTGCTAGGAAAAGGAGCCATCCAGCGTGTCCCCTCAGACCAAGTCGGATTAGGGACTTACTCAAGATTCTTTTTGGTGCCGAAAAGAACAAGGGACCAAGACCCATATTGGATCTCAGCCAACTGAGCAACTATGTACAGAAGTCCAAGTTCCGTATGATCACACTACAATCGATTCTCCCATTGTTGGGAGAGAAGGTATGGATGTGCTCCATCGACCTCAAGGATGCTTACTACCATGTCAAAATGGACAGGGCATCCAGGAGTCACCTACACTTCCAGCTGGGAGCCAGTCATTTCCAGTTTCGAGCCCTGCCCTTTGGTCTCACCACAGCACCCAGGGTATTCAAGTGTATGGCGGTGGTGACTGCTCACTTGAGACGTCAGGGATTCCAAGGATTTCTGTATCTGGACCACTGGCTCCTTACCGCTCCCACCAGGCATCAACTAGTCCAAACCAGGGACGCTTTCATCACTGTATGTCAACAGTTGGGCATAACACTAAATTGGGCAAACTCTGCCTTTTTGCCCTCGCAGCTTGTCACCTTTATAGGTGCAGAATTAGACACCGTTCGATTGCGAGCATTTTCACCGCAGGAAAAGATCAGAGTCTTACAGCAACAAATACACACCCTGATGCCCCTGAGGAAAGCAAAGGCAAAATGGGTTCTTCAACTCCTGGGGACCATGGCAGGAACAATTATGTTGGTCCCTCTAGCGTGATTGCACATGAGACTTCTTCAATGGCTCCTGTTTGTTCAATGGTCTCTCCAAAAATTTCCACTTTCTCACCCCATTTTGCTCACAGACAGATGCAAACAGGATCTCAGTTGGTGGCTTTGCACCAACAATTTGGATGGGGGAAGACCCTTCGTTCCACCCATCCCAGTTGCCACAGTGACCACGGACGCCTCCCAGATGGGGTGGGGGGGGGCATTATCTTGGCAGGACAGTCCAAGGCACGTGGCAAGATCACGAGATACATCTGCATATAAACATCCTAGAGATGAGAGCGGTGCTACTTCCGTTGCAGGCACGTCAGAGTTTTCTGCCTCTAGGGACGATTGCAACACACTCGGACAACATGCCAGTAGTGTGGTATCTAAACAAGCAAGGGGGAACCATGTCTTACCCCCTGTGAAGAGAGGCCATGTGAGTGTGGCAGTGGGCAGTATCTTCCCAATGGTTTCTGGTGGCAACGCACATTCCGGGAAGTCCAACGTGATAGCGGACAGGCTAAGCAGAGCTATTCTGATGCCTTGCGAGTGGTCCCTGAATCGTCTAGTTGCAGAACGAATCTTCAGCAGATGGGGTCAGCCTTGCTGCAACCTTTTTGCCGGTCCCCTCAATGCCAAATGCAGCAGCTACTTCACACTGATCCCCCCACAGGGGGAGTCACCCAGGGACGCTTAAGTTCACGATTGGCCCTCCTGTTTGCTTTATGCTTTCCCTTAGTTTCCTTTGCTGTCGAGAGTGATTCAGAAAGCGCAATCCTTGGAAAGCTGACTGATTCTGATTGCTCCACACTAGCCTCATCAAATCTGGTTCCCCTTTCTCCAACCATACATTGTGGACACTCCTTGGATTCTGGACCCTCAACCAGATTTACTGACACACATGTCGGGACAGTTCCACCCCTCTCTGATTACCTTCTGGTTGACAGCCTGGCTACTCCACTTTCATCGTTAGTAAGGCTTCATGATTTTTCACCGGAAGTAGTTCACATTTTATCTTCCTCTAATAAGCCATCTACTAGGAAGATTTATTCTAGCAAATGGAAGAGGTTTTCTATTTGGGCGCATACCCATGGAATTGATCCTTACACAGCCCCGATTGCTTCAGTCTTGGAGTTTTTGTCTATGCTTTTCCATCAGGGTTCCGCGTCAGCTACCATAAAAGTTCAATTGGCAGCGATCTCTAATTTTCATGTTGCTAATGAGCCTAGTCTCATGGCTCACAGACTCTGCAAGGCTTTCCTGAAGGGTACTCTGTTACTCCGTCCTCCGATCTCCGAACCTATCATGCCCTGGGATCTCAATTTTGTTCTTCAAGCCCTTACTTGACCACCTTTCGAGCCTGCAGCTACCTATGGCTTGAAATTCTTGACCTGGAAAACGGCCTTTTTAACAGCAATCACTTCAGCTAGGTGCGTTTCAGAAATTCAAGCCCTTTCTATCAAACCTTCATACTTGATCTTCCATAAAGACAGGGTTTCTCTTAGACCAAACCCTTCTTTCCTTCCTAAAGTGACTTCCGTATCTAAGTTTAATCAATCTATTGAGTTGCCTGTATTCTTTCCTCGTTTTTTAAACAAGGCAGAATTTAAATTTCATTAGTTAGATGTACACAGTTACGTTTTTATCTGCACCGAACAAAAGATATCCGGAAGTCTGATAACTATTTGTCTTTTTTTCGGAAAACAAAATTGGGTCCCCTGTTTCCAAAATCACCCTATCCAGATGGATATGTAGTTTCATCTCTTTCGCGTACTCTGCAGGAGGAAAAGACCTGCCGTTTCTGGTTGAGGCTCACTCTACTTGGGCTGTTTCTACATCTACAAACCTATCAAGCCAGATTGTCAATGGATGATATATGTGCTGCAGCTATTTGGGCTTCTCCTCACACATTTGTTTCTTATTACAAATTGGACGTGGTATCTAGGGGCAGGTCGTCCTTTGGCTCCACAGTACTCAGGAGTATTTTCCTTTGAGCCACCCAGGATGTTGGTGCTAGGGACGCTGTCCCACGGGTAAGAATGTAGGCTAGACTGGACTACATAACATCAAGAAGTTATGTACTCACCATAACGTTCGATGTATCTAGTCCATCTCGCCTCACATTCTTACTTACCCTCCCACCTTCCCCCTTCCTGGAGGAATCTGGAGGTTAGGTTTCTATCTACAGAGTTCCCTTTAGCTTATTCTTTTTTACCTGGATGTTGTGTATGCATGGGGTATGAATGAGTATTCGCAGCAAACTAGATCTGGGGATATGGAGTAGTGCACCATGGGATACCTGCTTAGCCCAGCCAATAGAAGACGTTGAGCTAGAAAAGTTTGGCCGAGTCGGAGCCGATATCCGGCTCCGAACCCACGGGTAAGAATGTGAGGCGAGATGGACTACATACATCAAATGTTATGGTGAGTACATAACTTCTTGTTTTCTTCATTTAAAACCCTGATTTTTTCTAGCACTGTTAAATCTACATCACACGTATAACACCACACTGTCATTCTAATTCTCCTGACTACATTCTTTGTACTATTAACATTAATAGAAGAAAATCTAAGATGTACATCGTGTTACCCTGCTGCAGTCATCACATTTGGGTTATCTTGTCGTCAGGCAGTCCCGCAGTCGGCCTGAATTCCAAAGTCTTGGTCCGACGTCGGTTGCTGTCGCTTCCTCCCTGACGTCAGTGCTCCAGGGGTATATATGATGCATCCAACGCCATTTTCTTCATTCTTTCTTGCTGCGCGGTGCCCGAAGCAGAAGCAGTTCGCAAGTGCTGGTCGGCCGACTCCTGAGATTTTCGAAGTCGAATTTCAGATCCGAAGTCTTCAATAAAGCTAAGTACCCTATTGGGGAAATTTTCTTGCCTCAGACCGATGTCAGAAAAAGTTAACAATTGTATTTCTTGTGGGAAGCAAATGCCTCATAAGGATTTCCATTCTTATTGTATACCTTGCCTAGGCCCAGACCACGACGTCACTGGTTGTCGCTTTTGTGCTAGGTTCAATAAGCGTGCTATAAAAAGACGTTTTGATTTCGCACGACACTACTTTGGTAGAAAATTTAACTACACAATGACGTCGGAGCAACCGACTACCGGCATGCACAAAAAATGCAAGGATAAGGACAGGCAGCCTAGACCCAAGCCAGACTCCGAGGCCTCGGCTGGGCCGGTCTCCGGTTCACTGGTTTTCAGTGAGGCTCCTACACAGCCCCTGGCTACCACTGAATTGGAACCCGAGACCGCTTCGGAGCCTTTAGCGGAGAGTGCTAGGCCGACGCAGCCATTTCCGTTAGCCCCTACTGACGACATTGCAGAAAGAGATGTTGGTGCTGCAGAAACACCTTCGGTTTTTGAAGGTGTCTTCAGACCGACGACGCTCACTATAAAAACGTATCCTAAGCTTAAGACTCAAATTAAACCAAAAAAGACTGCACTTCAGTCTCCAGTTCAAGGCCCCATGCCCAAGAAACAGATGCTTAAAATGGCTGAAGATTTGATCTCTTTATTCAGGGGTTCCCAACAAAAGGCCTAGATAAGAGGAAGATTATGCCTCCTCTGATCAAGTGTGTATTTCCTCAGGCTCCTCTGAGGACCAAGATTACTCCTTTCCCCCTTATGAAGATTCTGATGCTGAGGATTCCATTCCCTCAGCTTCTCCCCCTGAAGACTACTCCTTTGGGGAAACTTTACACACTATGAGGGAACATTTTCACTGGGAAGGTCAGGACTACTCTGACTCAAAGAAAAGGCTCAGAGAGTTTCTTTTACTCCCCCAGCACAGACCTCTTGCTATCCCCCCAGTTTTAGACATTGTGGATGATGTTTACTTAGAATCTAGTTTAAATCCAGATTCTCTGCCTCCTGCTCCAGCCAAACCAGACAGATATTATAGAGTGCCTGACTCCCACAAATTCCTTTATAAAAGCCCTATTGCTGATCCCGAGACTATCTCCCAGGGTCCCAAAGGGGTTAAGGCTTCTATGGCGAAAAATCCTGTTCCCTCCGAAAGGGACTCCAGAGCACTAGACAGGTGGGGGGAAAAAGGTTTACACCTCAGCCACTCTAGCTATGAGAGCACTAAATTGATAATTTCACATGCTAAAATACCAGCAATTTCTAATGTCTCAAATAAGACAAAAAAATGAGCACACTCCCTCAACAGTCTGAATTGAAGGAAATGCAGGATCCTGTTGCATGCAGCTGAACAGGTGGGCAAACATACTTAACAATGTGGATTTGATTCTTTGGAGGCTTCCTGTAGAGCAGCTGTTACTGGGTCTGTTATACGTAGGCATGCTTGGTTAAAGGAACAAACTCTGCCTGATCATGTTAAAGCAAAGCTTCTAGATGCTCCCTTACTGCAGGATGTCCTATTTGGAGTTAAAGCAGAAGAAGTCTTAAAGAAAATGGAGGATAAGGCAAAATCTATGCAGACGGTCAAAGATTTTCTACAGGTTCAGCCCCCTCGCTTCAGCAGAAATTGGCCAACAAAAAATTGGTCCTTTCCAGCTACTGACAGACCACAGAGGGGTAAATACAGATGCCCAAGAGGCAGAGGACAACCACAGACCCACTACAAACCTCGACAATGGGGTACTGCAACACAGAAGGGAGGAGAAGACAAGTCCCAACCTACCAGAAGGCAAACTCAATGACTTGCACCTCATCTGGCCAAACAACACTATCTTGACAGCCCCCTTGGGAGGAAAACTCGCACTTTTATCAGACAACTGGCACATTGTCACAAAGGACAGATGGGTCCTAGACATAATTTCACGAGGATACAGATTCCATTTTCACACCTTGCCAATGAAAAGAGGAATGCCAAACCTGCCACAAAATCAGTGGGCAGAGGCACAAAAACAAATTACAGCTCTCATGGACATGAGAGCCATTCACCTGGTACCTACTCGAGAGCAAGGCCAAGGATTTTACTCAAGACTCTTTCTAGTGCCCAGAAAGGACAATGCCTGGAGACAAATTCTGGACCTTTCAGTTCTAAACACCTTCTTACAAGTACCCAAATTCAAGATGCTAACACTACAGCAGCTTCTTCCCATGTTGGGCAAGAAAGCATGGCTAGTAGCATTGGACCTCAACGAGGCATACCTGCATGTCCCTATCAGACAAAGTTGCAGAAGATACCTCCGTTTCATTGTAGGTTCAACCCATTACCAATTCTCTGCACTCCCTTTGGCTTATGTACTGCGCCCAGAGTTTTCACAAAATGCCTGGCACCAGTAATTGCATACTGCAGACCAAGAGGAGTTCAAATATATCCATACCTGGACGACTGCCTCATCCAAGCAGAAAGAAGACATTCTCTTACATCATCTGGCTTTTGTGAAGCATCTACTAAATTGTCTGGGGTACACAGTAAACGAAAAGAAGTCAAAACTAGTACCCTCAAAAAAAAATGACATTCCTGGGTGCCAGCTTAGACACAACGGCCCAGAAGGCTTATCTTACACCAGGCAAGCAACTACAACTGACTCAATATTTCAAAACAATGGCAACAAAGACCCAATTAACTGCAAGAAAAATTCTGCAGACTTTGGGCTTCATGGCATCTTGCTTTCTGATAATACCATTTGCAAAACTGCATATGAGGAAATTACAGTGGTACCTAAAAAGTGTATGGTCTCAACACAGCCACAGCTTGGACACAGTGATGTCTCTCATTCCCTGCCTTCAACAGGAATTTCTATGTTGGGCACAGGCATGTCACCTGAACAAGGGTCAGCCTTTCACCTTGCCCCAACCAGGCAAACTATCACAACAGACGCTTCAGACTATGCCTGGGGGGCACACATGGCAGGGCAATTTAAGGCCTATGGACTGCAGAACAAAGAAAACTGCACATAAATCAAAAAGAGATGCTAGCTGTACAGAAAGCTGTGACAGCCTTCAAGGATCTTCTACATCCAGGACAACTTGCAATAAAGACGGACAACACCACAGTAATGTGGTACATAAACAAACAAGGGGGCACACATTCCTACCCTCTTTGCAGGCAAGCAATAATCTTATGGAACACAGCTCTGGCCTACCAAGTCCAGTTACAAGCTCAATTCCTGCCAGGACAGAAAAACACATTGGCAGACGACCTAAGCAGAAACATCAAAGATCCCCACGAGTGGAAACTGGACCCACAAATATTTACAATAACTCAAAAATGGGGCCTACCAAACATAGACCTGTTTGCCAGTCCTCAAAACTACCAACTGACAAAATTTTGTACAAGGACATTCCATCATCAAGCTTGGAAAGTGGACGCTCTCTCCTTCAGTTGGAAAAACCTGACAGCATATGCCTTTCCTCCATTACCTCTTCTCGCAAAGGTTCTTTTGAAGGTCAAAAAGGAGAAACCTCGACTGATTCTCATAGCCCCAGACTGGCCACGCCAGCACTGGTACCCACTATTGTAGAATATGGCTCACAGCCCACCTTGGATATTGCCTCAAATACCTCATTTGCTCACGCAGCAAAACAAACAGATTCTACACAGCCAGCTAAAAACCTTAAACCTGGCTGCATGGCGAATCTTTTAAACATCCAACCAGCCCCTCTTTCACAAGCAGTTCTGAATGTTATTCTGGAAGCCAGGAGGCCAAGCACCAGGAAGGCTTACTCGGACAAATGGAAAAGGTTTTCTGCCTGGAACCAAGCTAAAGGCCAAGACACAACTCAGCCTCATATGCCTCACATTCTGGAGTATTTAGCAGAGATGTTGCACAAAGGACTTTCCTTCTCAATTAAAATCCATGCTTCAGCTATTTCAGCTCACTGCGACACGAATCCACCTTTATTTTCACATCCTCTTCTAAAGCAGTTCCTCAGAGGGGCAAAAAACATTAGACCACCTAGAAGAGCTCCTACACCAACATGGGACCTCAGCTTTGTACTGGAAAAACTAACGTTACCTCCCTTTGAACCAGATTTCTCTGCAGACCTTCAGTTCCTATCTTGGAAGACTGCCCTGCTCCTGGCAATAACTTCTGCTAGGAGAGTCTCAGAATTACAGGCACTAATGGCAGTGGAACCTTTCCTCATTTTTCATCAAGACAGAGTTTCTCTACGAACTAATCTTTCCTTCATGCCTAAGGTGGTTTCCAGTGTAGCTTTAAATCAAACCATCCATCTACCCACTTTCTTTCCCAATCCACAGAACAAAGGTGAGAGACTCTTGCATTCCTTGGACATTCACAGGCAGCTTCGCTACTACTTGGACAAAACTAAGGCTTTCAGAAAAACTGACCAGCTCTTTGTATCCTATGCTACAGCTTCTCAAGGGATGGCTATATCCAAACAAACCATTT
Organism: Protopterus annectens; assembly: GCF_019279795.1. NCBI lineage: Eukaryota > Metazoa > Chordata > Ceratodontiformes > Protopteridae > Protopterus > Protopterus annectens. The sequence continues at coordinate 823,805,354 of NC_056734.1, read as the reverse complement.
CTAAATGGATAGGCCATTGCATACGGTTCTGTTATACCCATCATGGAAAACCAATTCCTACTACCATTAGACCCCACTCTACCAGGGCAACAGCTACCTCTACAGCCTTTCTCAGAGGGGTCCCTACCAAGGAAATTTTAGAAGCTGCAACTTGGAGTTCAGTACACACCTTCACCAAACACTATCACCTACATCTTTATTCTAAGTCCAGGGCAGGCTTCGCCACTGCAGTTCTGCAGGGCCTCATTGCCTCCACTAATCCTCTATGATACCTCCACCCTGCCTTAGCTTTGGGACTCACCCAAGTGTGATGACTGCAGCAGGGTAACACGATGAACATAGTACAGTTTTGTACCTACCATAAATGTAGATGTTAGAGTGTTCACCCTGCTGCAGTCCAGGTTACCCTCACTCCAACCCCTCTGATCTTTTGGCTAAATCTCTGCTATGCCTTACTGATATATTTGCTTATAGCTGAAGGGATTTTGTGTTTGTACAGTGTTCACACCATTTGGTACTAATTTTGATCACCTTTCTGGGGGCACCTGACATCTGGGGCAAGAAAAAACTGGAGAAAATGGCGTCGGTTGCAGTATATGTACCCCTGGCGCACTGACATCAGGGATGAGGTGACAACAACCGACATCTGACCAAGACTTTGGAAATCCGTCCGACTGCGGGACCGCCTGACAACAGGATAATCCAAGTGTGATGACTGCAGCAGGGTGAACACTTGAACATCTACATTTATGGTTGGTACAAAACTGTACTATCTCTGTTACTATCCCTCAGTAAACAAGTGTTGGATGTCATTCTGGAGGCAAGGAGGCCTAGTACTAGAAAATCTTATGCTGAAAAATGGAAAAGATTCTGTTCCTGGAACCAAACTCAGGGGATGGGCACAGCAGCGCCCAATTTACCTCAGATTCTTCAATACTTAACTGAGATGCTTCACAAGGGCCTTTACTTTTTCTCCATTAAAATTCATGCCTCAGCCATTTCAGCTCATTACAACACAGAACCACCCCTTTTCTCTCATCCACTGCTCAAGCAGTTCCTCAGAGGGGCCAGAAACTTAAGACCACCCAGGAGAGCCCCAACCCCAGCCTGGGACCTTAACTTTGTACTGGAAAAACTCACTTTACCTCCTTTTGAGCCAGCTGCAAGTGCAAAATTGAAATTACTTTCTTGGAAAACAGCCTTCCTTTTAGCCGTCACTTCAGCAAGACGGGTGTCTGAATTACAGGCCCTTATGGCAGTGGAGCCTTTCATCATCTTTCATGCAGACAAGGTGTCCCTCGGGACCTTATCCCTTTTTCATGCCCAAGGTAGTATCCAGTGTGGCTCTTAATCAGTCTATTCATTTGACAACCTTCTTTGCTAATCCACAGAACAAAGGGGAACGTATACTGCACTCCTTAGATGTGCACAGACAACTTAGATTTTACTTGGACAGGACTAAACCTCTCAGGAAATCTGAACAGCTGCTGGTGGCATTTGCTGCAGGGGCAGAGGGGAAGGCCATTTCAAAGCAAAACATTTCTAAATGGATAGGCCATTGCATTAATTTCTGCTATAAGCACCATGGAAAACCTACCCCACAGGGGATAAAACCACATTCAACCAGGGCTGCATCTACCTCTACATCCTTTCTCAGAGGTGTCCCTACCAGGGACATCCTCCTAGAAGCTACTACCTGGAGTTCTGTGCATACTTTCACCAGGCATTGGCACATGCCAATTTTTTTTCTAAATCCAGAGCTGACTTTGCCACTGCAGTCTTGCTGGGCCTTATAGCTGGCCTTAATGCTAATTATCTCCTCCTAGCCTTAGCTTTGGGAGTCTATCTAAATGTGATGGCTGCAACATTGGAAGAACATAGTACAGTTGTGTGCACTTACCATAAATGTAGATGTTCGAGTGTATTTACTGTTGCAGTCCTGGTTACCCTCCCTCCATCCCCCTGATTTCTTTTGACTTTATACCTCTGTTCTTATTTACTATGCTTAAAGCTTTTTGGTGTATTTGCTATTTGTTGGAGTTGTAACCTTGTATATAATTGCTTCCCATTATGGGGGCACCTGACATCTGGGGCAAGATAAACTGATGTAATGGTGTCGGCTGCATGCTTTTTACCCCTGACTACCTGATGTCATGGAAGGTGAGACAGCAACCGACGCAGGACCCAAGACTTTGATAATCAGGGCTACTGCAAGCAGATAACTCAAATGTGATGACTGCAACAGTGAATACACTTGAACATCTACATTTATGGTAAGTGTACACAACTGTACTTTTTACAACTCTCTCTCCACTTAAAAGGATTAAGGAAGAGGATTCTTCGGAGGAAGAGGCATCTTTGGGGGGGGGGGGTCTCTGACTTACTCTTCACAGATCCCTTCCCTCTTGGATTATGCCTCCCCAGAAGATGATTCCAATGGAACAGATTTGTCTGTGGAAGACCATTCCTTTGGAGAGAGATTGGCTAAAATGAGAAACCATTTTAAATGGGCTAGTGTCCAAGTATCTGAAGTACGAAAATACTATGAATTACTACAGGTGGAATCACCTAGCCCATCTGCTGTTTCACCCATCTTGCATTCCTTTCTTGATGCTTTTGCAAAATACTTTGTTTGGAAGACTATTTCCAGGGGACTGAAAGTTCAAGGTCTGTGGAACAAACAGGACATATAGAAACACATGAATATCAAAGAAATGTTGGCACTCTAGTACATGCTGTCAAGGCTTTAAATCATCTCTGGGTTCTGGGTCCTCTACTCATCACCAAGAACAACACAGTGGTGTGGTATGTAAGCAAACTAGGGGAAACTAGATCCTATCCACAGTGCAGTCTAGCCATGTGTAGCCTGGAAGTTGGGTCATGCAGAGCTGAAGAAAAGAAATGATTTAGGTGCCAAGCCCTTCAGAGTTTTCTTACTACCAAAGAGCTCACCTCTTGCAGGCTGTCTAGGATCAGTGGTTAGCTAATCATTCTTCATTGCTGGGCATATAAGCTCCCTTCTGGGGGGAAAAAAAACTTCCACATTTTTTTTTTATTATAGAAACTTAACGTTTTCCTGTAAAATAATTTGAGACTAGGCAAATGTACATTTATATACTGTCCCAGGATCTTCAGTTACTTTTTACTGTGAAGTGCGACATTTAATTTTAGTGGAAAAAAGTTGTTAAAACTAAGTTTTGTTTACTAAATGTTGTGTTAAATTACCTTTGGAGACCAGAATAACTGCTTAAAATGCTTTTTACTTTTATTGGTTTAAAAAAAAACTGGGCTTTTTCACAGACCACTGCTGTCAGTCTTACCCAGGCTTCAGGCATTATTTTTGGCTTCAGCATGGTACAACATACCAATTCGTCATTCTTCCAGACACAAAAAGAAGAATCATTTCCAAACAGCATTTGCCTGTTCAACAAGATATAAATTTGCCTGAGCCTCAGATAGGCGACTCTGATGTGGCAGTTTCTAATTCCTTAGGCTGTTCATCTTTTTTCTTGGCTTCTCCTGGTGTAGTCTGCAAATCCACCATAGGACAGCATTTAGACACTCCCACTGCAACTGTTTGAGTGCACTTGGCAGGCAAGGAAGAAACACTTTTGAAGGTCTCGGGAGGAGGAGGACTGGGATGTTCATCCCCATTGATGATTTGCGTCAGGAGTCTCTTCTCTTAGAGAGATTCCTGTCAAAAAGAAGTAGAAAATGAATCCTTTATCTTCCCATGTATCAGTTACTTGGGACATGAGTGATTTATTTTACCCCAGGCTTTTGACACTTCTAGTTCTAGTGTGTCTGGTAAGAAAAAAAAGTAATTCTTCGCTTTTGAAGATTTTCAAGATACTGAACAAGAAAATTATTGTAAAGGAGACAAATTGTATTCGGTCTCTAGAATTAGTTACCCGAGGCATGTTTCATTTTTTTCCTGATACTCCCTTTGGAGGATTTTCTTTTGATGAAATCATAACCAGGATTAATCAGTCTTTTCAGTGAGAACATACTGATATTCCACCATCTTTAAATAAATATTGTGATTTATTACAGCTGGACTTTACTGAACCTACTCTGTTCTTCCAGAATTGGAAGATATTTTTTATTGCCTCCTGTAACTTGGCTGATTAACCAACCTGCTTGCCCTTGAGAATGCAGTCAGATTGTATAATGTTCTTTAGTCTTTTAAGTTTTTATTTTCTAACCCCAGATTTGACCCAGCAGTAATTTCCTTGGTAAATTCAGCTGCTGCTAAGTATCTGGTAAAGGCTCATACCTCCCTCTCTGGCAAGGATACGAAAGCCTTTGAATAATTTTGCGAGAGGGAGGTGTATTCTTCTGCCTCACTTGTTTTTAGAATTCTTAATTGTCAAGCTCACATTAGTTTATGCTTACTACTTTTGAGAATGAAGAACTATAGTTTGAGGAAAATCCTCTAAGTAATTTTATTACTTATGTTTCAAGTAACCAAACACTATTTTAAGTGTGCTTATGATTCAGTTGATACCTCTTACAGAGCTGCTGTTAGTGGAACTGTTATGAGTAGGTTTGATTGGTTGCGTACATGAAGTCTACCTGACAGTATTAAAACTGAACTTTTGAATTAAATGTTAAGATGGAGAGGTTGTTTTGTAGTTTGCCTGTGGTTGTAGTCCTGTAAGTGTGATGCGTGAGGAAAGCTAATTCAGGGTGTTTCTCAGATTTTTCAGCCCTCCTTCTCCAAGTTTGTCAAAGGTTTTGCAGCTACCTCTGCACCATTTAATAAAAAGCAAAGTAAACCAACACAGCAAGCTGCTGGCTAGCAGAAAACAATGACAAGAGGGCTTCAGAAGGAAGCCTGTGAACCTATGAAAGGAGGAGCCCCCCAGAAATAAGGACAGTCGAACAAGTCTAAATGACTATCTGCAGAATGTCTGCTCCCTTCCCACCTTAGGAAGCCTTTAATCTGGCTCTCTGTTTCGCTCTTTGGCAACAGGCTATGTCAGACAAACTAGTTCTGAGAGTTATTCATCAGGTATACTGATGGAATGGGAATCCTTCCTCCCCTTATCAGGGGATACCTCCTCATCCTCCAGATCATTCAGTTTCTGTTGACTCATGGTGCTAGAAGCTGTCTATCATTCTCGGTTAGGGAAACATTTTTATCCAAGAATGTTTATTGTGTCAAAGAAAGAAGCTTCATAGAAACCAGTTTTAGATTTTTCCCTTTTTAAACCAGTCTGTGAAAATTCCTGGGTTCAAAATTATATCCCTTCACGACCTGCTACCTCTCATTCCTCTTTGTATTTTAATGACCGTAGATTTAAAGGATGTTTGCTACATTACCATAGCACCAGATTTCAAATGTTTTTTTAAGGTTTTCTTTATTCACTGTACAAATTACCCATTACCCTTTTGGGTTATTCACTGCTCCAAGGGTAGTCACTAAGTGTGTAGCTCCAGTAACAGCCTGCTGCAGACTGCAGGGTATTCACATTTTTCTTTATTTAGACAAGTTGCTCTTCTTCGCAGTCTTATTCAGAGTGTCAGGAATCTCTCATTTGGGTGTGTGTTCACCTGTGCAGACTAGGGTTTCAGGAGAACATCCAGATGTCTTGTTTGATGACTCCTCACAGGATTATTTTTACTGGGGTATCTCCAGGATTCCTCATTTCAAAGTATTTTTCTTCCAGGTGTCTCCCAAATTCCTTTGTTCAAGCATTTGATCTGTACTCATATATATTTTTTTTTCACTTTGACTAAGGTCTTAATTCTTCCTTCCAATCCTTAATATATCCTTATAATTAATTTTTCTGTCAAGGAATGTAAACTATGCCATTGCCCTGCTCATGATATATTCTTGCCGTTTTCTCCGTCGGATCTTCAAGTTTCTAAGATAAGTACCCCACTGGAGCTGTTTCTGATTCCTTTTTGTCACTGCTTGTCTGTTTAGGTTACATGTCATCCAGGAAGTGAACGTGCAGGTGTGGTCATCAGATCCCCAATAAGAATGCCCATAAACTCTGCCCTTTCTGTGTAAGGCCTAGTCACAACCATCTTACTTGTTTGATCTGCCAAGCCTTCATCCCTAAGACACTCCACAGTCATCTGCATGCCTTGAACATTTACTTAGAGAATCGGCGTCTTAAATGCTTAGTGTTAGTGATGGAAGGGTCATTTGGTCAGTTCATAGAACCATCCAAAAAGAAGGCCAAGGTTTCCCAGCCTGAACTTGCTGCTGACCCTCCTCCATCTGACATCCCTCCTGTGGCTGACGTTTGCCTGGAGGAATGTTTGGAGTCTGCTGAAACAGGTATTTTGTGTACCACTTGGGAAGCAGCAGAACCTAGGGCAGAAGGCACATCTGGGGAGGGCTTGCAGATGTCACCTGCCAATGATGAGGGGGATCCTTAGTGTCTTGTGGCTGCACAGACAGACCCTTCCACTGCTTCCCAGCAAACAGAATCTAGAGCTCCTTCAGAGACTAGGCCTTCCTTATGGCCTATGCCTTGTATGCTTTCACTTAAAAAGAAACACAATACAAAACATCTCTCCCCTTCTGCTGAAAGCCATCCTGATTGTCAGGCTTTTTAAAGAGCCTGTTTAATGCCTTTATGGCTTTAAGGCCTGACATGCCTGTTTCCCCACAGGCTGGTCCTCCTATCAGTCCCAGGCCTCAGGCTGAGGAAATTATCCTACCTGAAGCTGAGGACTCCTCAGACTCCTGCTCGGAGGATACTGTCTCCTATGTTTCTCAGATGCCATCTCCTCTTGGGTATGTTTCCCCCGAGGACAAATCTGCTGAGGCTGACTCTCCAGGAGAGGACCTCACCTTTGGGGAGACCATTTCTAAAATGAGAGAATATTTTCAGTGTGATTCTTCTGAAATGTCAGAGGTCCAAAAAAGATAATGAGCTTCTGCAGATGGAAACCCTGCTCCTTCTGCAATTTCTCCAGTGTTACTGGCTTTCTTGGACGCATTTAATGCTGCCTATGTTAATCCTGATTCACAACCACCTGCCCCTAGAAGCCTTGACAGGTTTTACAAGGTCCTTGAAGGGGTGAAATTTTTGATAAAATGCCTTGTTGCGGACCCTGCCACTGTCTCAATTTCAGTAGACAAGCCATCCAAACTACTTCCCTCTACCTCTGTCTTTCCTACAGACAAGGACAGGAAGGCCATGGAGCATCTTGATAAGAAGGTATATACTTCTGCTACTCTGGCCTTTAAGGGCAGTAAATTACCAGATGCATATGTTCAAATATGCCTTGGCTCTTTTGAGCCAGGTCACCAAGCTTTTAGCTGACCTTCCTGATTCTCCTTCCAAGACTCAAATTTCCAGTCTCATTTCCCTGTTTCCCAAGTTACTAGACATAGTTAGATGCAGCTATGATGTGACAGATGCCTGTGCCAGATCTGTAGCCTAAGCTTCAGTCCTTAGATGATACTCATGGTTAAGGCTACAACCCTTACCCGATGACGTTAGGGCAAAATTACTGGATGCACCTCTGGATAACTCTGCCCTTTTTGAGTCTAAAGTGGCTGAGCTTTTTAAGGCCCTTCAGCAAAAAGGGAAGGAACTGCAGAATTTAAAACCGCTGTTAATCTCTGCTATACCCAAATTTCACAGGAAATATCCCTTAACGACTCATTTCATTAGGAAACACTCTGCCCCAGCTTCTCATGCTAGGGTAAGTAAAGCCACTAGGAAACAGCAGACCCCTTCTAAGCCTGCTCAAACTCCTGCCGAGAAACCTCCCTTTCAGGGCAGGTAGCCTGTGACTGCCCCCCCCCCCCCCCCACACACACACACTCCATTCCTTTGTCTCTAAGGCACTCTTACTGTCTTCCAGTTTGGTAGAACATTACCTCAGACAGAGGTGGGTCCCTTCCATCATAGAAAAGGGTTACTTTATGACCTGGATCATTTTCCCTTCTCCCAGAGGGATTCCACAGCCACCCAAAGATCAACTCCCCCTTTTCCAGCCAGTCATAGACAGCCTCCTTTCCCAAGGAACCATACAGCCAGTTCACCTGGCAGAAAAAGGAAAGGGATTCTACTCAAGACTCTTCCTAGTTCCCAGAAAGGATGGACTTTGGAGACCTATCCTGGATCTCTCTCACCTCAGTCTTTTCTTACAGGTACCCACCTTTTGTATGCCTATTCTTCAGGCCATTTTCCTTTACTAATACTTCAGGGATTTCTAATCACCTTGGACATAAAGCATGCCTAACTTCGCATCCCTATAAGGTCCAACTACTGGGAATATTTGCATTTGGCCGTTGGTTCCTTACATTTTTAGTTCTTGGCATTGCCCTTTGGATTCTACTGCTTGTAGGGTCTTCACCAAGTGTCTGGCTCCAGTGTTTACTTATTGCAGGGTCCAAGGGATTCAATTTTTTTCCATACCTGGACGACCTGATTTAGGCAAAATGCTCCAGATCCCTACAGAACCAACTCCACCAAATTATCTCAGTCTTGCAGGCACTGGGATTCAACATAAACTTCCCCAAGTCCAACCTGAGTCCTTCCCAGGGCCAAGTTTTCCTAGGCTGCAGGATAAGGACAGGTGTCGTGAGGGCATTCCTTTCACCCCAAAAAGTAGAAACCCTGAGGCTTTATCTGGCCTCTGTTCTCAAAGCCACTGCTTTGACAGCCAGAAAATATCTCAGACTACTGGTTCATATGGCTTCTACTATACCCATGCTGCCTCTGGCAAGACTCTACATGAAAAAACTGCAATGGTACCTGAAGTCCACATTTAACCAACACTCACACCCCTTGGACTTCGGCATCCCCTTCCTTCCTTGCCTGAGAAAGGAGATTCTGTGGTGTTTGAACCAAGTTACACTCGACCTGTGACTTTCATTTTAACCCCTTGCCTCAGTCCAGGAAATGTACACAGATGCCTCAGATCTGGGCTGGGGGGCTACTTTCGGCAGCCTGAAAGTACAGGGTACCTGGTCATACACTTTCAGGTGGGAACACATCACCGAATGGGAAATGAGAGCTATCCTATTTACCCCGACAGCCTTCCTTCATGCCCTAAAACAAGGTCCCCTGAAATTGTTCACAGACAACACTACAGTTCTAGGGTATGTGAACAAACAGGGCCAAATCAAATCTTATTTGCTTTGCAGACTTGCTCTCCAAGCCCTGGGCCTGTCAGCCCAATGTCTCCCTGCAGGCAGTTTATATCCCTTTAGCTCAGAACATTCATGCAGACAAGTTGAGCAGGTCCATGTCACAATCCCATGAATGGATGCTTCACAGGGATGTGTTTCTGGACATTGTCCACAAGTGGGAAAAACACAAATAGATCTGTTTGCCTCCTCTCTGAACAGACAACTACCACTGTTTTGCACCAGGCTACCCAGTCCCTTAGCAAGGATAACTGATGCCTTTTCAGTCTCATGGAAGGGGATGTTTCTGTATGCATTCCATCCTTCCCATTACTTCAAAAGGTCCTGCTGAAGATCCAGCAGGACAAACCAAAAATCTTTTGGCCAAGACAGCATTGGTTCCGCAACTTCTGCATTTAGCCAGAGGCAGTCATCAAAAGTTACCTCACTGAGTGGACCTTCTCACACAGGACAAAGGATCCCTAATCCATCCCCATCTGGAATCTCTGAATTGAATGCTGTGGATGATAGAATTTTGATCCATTCTAGACTCCTTTACACTGGAATGTGCTAACAGTCCTGTGGGAGGCTAGGAAACCTAACACTAGGAGATCTTATTCTAAATGGAAGAGATTCTCTATGTGGTGTCTACAAAGATAGCTAGACCCATATCAAAGTAAAGTCCCCTTAGTGCTGTCCTATCTGTGTGAACTCTTGCAAGCAGGGTTGGCATATTCTTTGGTTAAAGCACACCTTACTGCTATTTCGGCCTGTCTGCCTCTTGATCCCCCCTCTAGCTTCGGGTCTCCCTCCAAAGTTATTCCTTAAGGGAGTGCTACACCTCAGGCACCCCCAGAAGGCTGATTCTACCTCCATGGAATCTGAATTGCATTTTAGAGAAAACTCACTGTTGCCCCCTTTGAACCAGCATCTAAGGCATCTCTGAAACATTGTACCTGGAAAATGGTACTCATCTTGGCCCTGACATCAGCCAAAAGTGTGTCAGAGTTCCAGGCCCTCATGTCAACCCCTTCCTTCCTCATCTTCCACAAGGGTACAGTGACTCTGAGGACCTTCCCCTCCTTTATGCACAAGGTGGTCAACGAGCTATCCTTAAATCAGGGTATCTACCTGCCCACCTGTTTCCCTTTCCCCGAAAAGACAGTGAGAGAATAACATTCTGTTGATGTTCAAAGACAATTGAAATTTCACTTTGACGAGACTAAGGTCATTAGGAAATCAGAGCAACTATTCGTCTCCTTTCACCTGAGAGCTCTGGGAAAGGCGTTAACAAAACAGACCGATGTTCATCATGTTACACTGCTGCAGTCATCACACTAGGGTTATCCTGCCGTCAGGCAGTCCGGCAGTCGGCCATAGTTCCAAAGTCTTGGTCCGGCGTCGGTTGCTGTCGCTTCTTCCCTGTCGTCAGTGCGCCAGGGTATACAAGAGGCATCCGACGCCATTTTCTTCAGTCTTTCTTGCCGCGCGGTGCCCGAAGCAGAAGCAGTTCGCAAGTGCCGGTTGGCCGACTCCTGAGATTTTCAAATCGAATTTCAGACCGAAGTCTTCAATAAAGCTAAGTACCCCGTTGGGGAACCTTTTCTTGCCTCAGTCCGATGTCAGAAAAAGTTAACAATTGCATTTCTTGTGGGAAGCAAATACCTCATAAGGACTTTCATTCTTATTGTATTCCTTGCCTAGGCCCAGACCACGACGTCACAGGTTGTCGGTTTTGTGCTAGGTTTAATAAATGAACTATTAAACGTCGGTTTGATTTTGTCTGACATTATTTCGGTAGGAAATTTAATTATACCATACCGTCAGAGCAACCGACGACCGGAATGCATAAAAAACGCAAAGATAAGGACAGGCAGCCGAGACCCAAACCAGACTCCGAGGCCTCTGCTAGGCCAGTCACCGGTTCTCCGGTTTTCAGTGAGGCGCCTACGCAGCCCCTGACGACCGCTGATTTAGAACCCCAGTCGACATCTGATTCCCAAGCGGAGATTGCTAGGCCTCCACAACCTTTACCTTTAGGCCCTTCCGACTCCATGCCTGAAGGCGATTCCGGTGCAGTTGAAACACCTTCAGTTGCAGAAGGTGTCTTCAGACCGACTACACTCAATATTAAATCCTATGCAAAGTTGCAAACTCCTTTAAAAACAAAGAAGACTGTACAGCAGTCTCCAGTACAAGGCCCCATGCCTAAGAAACAGATGCTTAAGATGGCTGAAGACTTAATTACCCTAATCAGGGGTTCCCATCCCCCTCCTGATAAAAGGCCAAGACAGGAGGAGGACTACGCTTCCTCTGACCAGGTTTCACTTTCCTCAGACTCTTCTGAGGAACAGGAATATTCCTTTCCCCCTTATGAAGACTCTGATGCTGAAGAGTCTATCCCTTCAGCATCTCCCCCAGAAGACTACTCTTTTGGGGAAACCTTACATACCATGAGGGAACATTTCCACTGGAAAGGTCAGGATTACTCTGATTCTAAGAAAAGGCTCCGAGAGTTCCTTTTACTACCCCAGCACAGACCACTTGCTATTCCACCCGTGTTAGACATTGTGGATGATGTTTATTCAGAATCTAGCATTAACCCAGATTCACTACCTCTTGCACCAGCCAAACCAGACAGATACTACAGAGTCCCTGACTCACACAAATTCCTATATAAAAAGCCCTGTTGCTGACCCAGAAACCATTTCCCCGGGTCCCAAAGGGGTTAAGGCCTCTATTGCTAAAAATCCTATGCCCTCTGAAAGGGATTCTAGAGCACTAGATAGATGGGGAAAGAAAGTATATACCTCAGCTACTCTAGCTATGAGGGCCTTAAATTGTCAGTTTCACATGCTAATCTCAACAATATTTGATGTCTCAATTAAAAAAAAAAAAAAATGCTCAAACATACAGAACAGCCTGATTACAAGGAAATGCAAGATTTGTTGCATGCAGCTGAACAAGTGGGAAAACATAATTTGCAATGTGGATTTGATTCATTGGAAGCTTCTTGTAGAGCAGCAGTGACAGGGTCTGTCATACATAGGCATGCTTGGTTAAAAGAACAAACTTTACCTGATCATGTTAAAGCAAAGTTATTGAATGCACCTTTACAGCAGGATGTTTTATTTGGTGTAAAAGCAGAAGAGGTTTTAAAGAAAATGGAGGATAAGGCAAAATCTATGCAGATGGTCAAGGATTTTTTTACAGGTTCAACCCCCTCATTTCAGCAGAAATTGGCCAACCAAAAACTGGTCCTTTCTAGCTTCTGCCAGACCACAGAGGGGCAGATACAGACCCCCAAGGGGCAGAGGCCAGTCACAAGGCTCTTACCAGCCTCGACAATGGGGTGCCATAACGCAAAAAGGAGGAGAAGTCAGGTCTCAAACTACCAGAAGACAAACACAATGACTTACCCCTCAGACTACCAAGCAAAACCCGCTTGGCAGCTCCCTTGGGGGGAAAACTAGCACTTTTTGCAGACAACTGGCACATCATCACAAAAGACAAATGGGTCCTAAATATTGTATCTCAAGGATACAGATTTCACTTTCACACTTTGCCAAGGATAAAAGGAATGCCAAACCTGCCACCAAATCAATGGGCAGAAGCTCAAAAGCAAATTTCAGCTCTCATGGACATGAGAGCCATTCAAGAGGTTCCTACACAGGAGCAAGGACAAGGATTTTACTCAAGACTTTCTAGTTCCCCAAAAGGACAATACCTGGAGACCCATCCTGGACCTCTCAATTCTAAACACATATCTGGAAGTACCCAAATTCAAGATGTTAACACTACAGCAACTTCTTCCCATGCTGGGCAAGAAGGCTTGGCTAGTAACGTTGGACCTCAAGGAGGCATACCTGCATGTCCCTATCAGACAAAATTGCAGAAGATGCCTCTGATTTATAGCAGGTTCAACCCATTACCAATTCTCTGCACTGCCCTTTGTCTTATCTACTGCGCCCAGGGTCTTCACAAAATGCCTGGCACCAGTAATTGCATACTGCAGACAAAGAGGGATTCAAATATATCCATACCTGGACAACTGCCTTATTCAAGCAGAAAGCAAGGACATTCTATTAAAGCATCTGGCGTTTGTCAAAAAACTACTAAGTTGCCTAGGGTACACAGTAAACAAAAAGTAGTCAAAACTAGTGCCCTCACAAGGCATAATATTCCTGGGTGCCAACTTAAATACAATGGCCCAGATGGCTTATCTCACGCCAGACGAGCAAGGACAACTGACTCAGTACTTCAAAATGATGGCAACAAAGACCCAACTCCCTGTAAGAAAAATTCATGGCATCTTGCATACTACTAATACCATTTGCAAAACTGCATATGAGGAAATTACAATGGTATCTGAAAAGCGTACAGACTCAACACAGCCACAGCTTGCAAACAATAATTCCACTCATTCCCTGCCTTCAACAGGAGTTTCTATGGTGGTCTCAGGCATGTCACCTCAACAAGGGTCAGCCTTTTTCCTTACCCACAGCCAGGCAAACTATAACAGCAGATGCACTGGATTATGCCTGGGGAGCACACATGGCAGGACAGTGTATTCAGGGCAAATGGTCTGCAGACCAAGGGCATCTACATATCAATCAAAAAGAGATGCTAGCTGTACAAAATGCCCTAACAGCTTTCAAGGACCTCCTACATCCAGGACAACTCCTAATAAGGACGGACAACACCACAGTGATGTGGTACATAAACAAGGAAGCACACACTCCTACCCCCTATGCAGACAAGCAGTGACCTTGTGGAACACAGCACTGACCTACCAAGTTCAACTACAAGCACAATTCCTGCCAGGAAAGAAAAACACATTGGCAGACGATCTAAGCAGAAACATCATAGATCCCCTCACAAGTGGAAACTAGATCCACAAGTATTCGCAGTGATAACTCAAAAATGGGGGAGCCCAGACATAGATCTGTTTGCTTCCCCCCAAAACTACCAACTACGGAAATTCTGCACAAGGACATACCACACACTAGCTTGGAAAGTGGACACCTTTTCATTCAGTTGGAAAACATTGACAGTGTATGCCTTTCCTCCACTGACTCTTCTGGCAAAGGTGCTGCTGAAAGCCAGATTAGAGAGGCCACAAATGATATTCATTGATCCAGACTGGCCACGCCAACACTGGTATCCAATACTAAGGAGCATGGCTCAAGGCCCACCATGGATTTTACCTCCAATTCTTCACCTGCTCACTCAGCAAAACAATCGGTTTCTACACAGCCAGCTCAAGACTAAACAACCAGTCAACACTTCTCTCTAAAGCTGTGATGGACGTCATTCTGGAGGACAGGAGGCCCAGCACTGGGAAAGTCTATTCAGACAAATGGAAAAGATTCTGCACCTGGAACCAGGCTAAAGGCCAAAATCCCCTTGTCCCAAATATTCCTCAGATTCTTCAATATTTAACTGAGATGTTGCACAAAGGACTTTCCTTCTCACCTATTAAGATCCACGCCTCGGCTATTTTAGCTCAATACAATATGAATCCTCCTATATTTTCACATCCATTACTAAGACAGTTCCTCAGAGGGGCTAAGAACATAAGACCGCCCTGGAGAGCACCAACACCAACTTGTGATCTCAACTTTGTTTTGGAAAACCTACACTACCACCTTTTGAACCAGCTTTCACAGCTGATCTACAGTTCCTAGCATGGAAAACTGCCCTGCTGCTAGCAATAACTTCAGCACGAAGAGTCTCAGAGCTACAGGCCCTAATGGCACTGGAGCCTTTCATCATTTTTCATCGACTCTTTACGAACTAACCCTTCCTTTATGCCAAAGGTGGTATCCAGTGTGGCCTTAAACCAAACCATTCATTTGCCCACCTTTTATCCAAACCCCCAGAACAAAGGGGAAAGGCTCCTACACTCTTTGGACATTCACAGGCAATTACATCACTACTTGGATAAAACTAAGGCTTTCAGAAAATCTGACCAGCTCTTTGTATCCTATGCTGCAGGATCACAAGGAAAGGCCATCTCAAAACAGACCATTTCAAAATGGATAGGACATTGTATCCATTTCTGCTACACACACCATGGGAAACCTGTGCCTGGTAACATCAGGCCCCATTCCACTAGGGCTACAGCAACATCAGCAACCTTCTTCAGAGGGGTACTAACCAAGGATATTTTGGAGGCTGCAACTTGGAGTTCAGTGCACACCTTCACCAAGCACTATCACTTACCTCTATACTCTAAAACCAGAGCTGGCTTTGCCACTGCAGTTCTGCAGGGCCTACTAGCCTCTCCAAACCCTGTTTAGTTCCACCACCCATCCTTAGCTTTGGGATTCAACCCAAGTGTGATGACTGCAGCAGTGTAACACGATGAACATAGTACAGTTTTCTACCTACCATAAATGTAGATGTTCTAGTGTTCACACTGCTGCAGTCCAGGTTACCCTCCCTCCATCCCCTCTGACCTAGCTGAACTTTTCTAACCTGTACAACCTTTGTGGTGTATTTGCTTGTAACTGAAGGTATTCCTTTTATTCCTTTTACATTTTTTATTAGCAGTATGTATTGCCTACCTACTTGGGGGCACCTGACATCTGGGGCAAGAAAAACTGAAGAAAATAGCATTGGATGCCTCTTGTATACCCCTGGCGCACTGACGTCAGGGAAGAAACAAAAACAAAACGCTGAACCCCTGTGTCTTGAAACGCTCAAAAAACAAGGCAAGGAAGAGAAGTATAAAACTTTTAATAATCCAATGTAATCCAAAGTTAAGCGCTTTCATTCGCTCGTTGCGAGCTTCATCAGAACTAAAAAAACATATACACAACTTCTAATTTAAATAGCTTTTTTGGCACCAAAAAAGCAATATATCTTAAACAGCATGATTTAAAGTAACAGTACTTTTTAAAATGTTACATACACAATTATCGTGAGTACTATACAATACCCAAAAATACTTAACTAATAACAGGATAGAATAAAATCCTATGTAATGATCATCTAATATCTAATAATGCCTATAAAAAACAATATGTTGTATTTAAAAATATGTTGTATATTAAAAATATATATTAAAGCATAAATTTGATACTAATACAATCATTTATTCCTGGTTCGTTAGAAGCGTCTGTGAATAGTTGCCACCAGGTTTCTTTGTATGACAATAGACTTTTAGGGTCGCCCCCTCTAGGATCTAAAATAATACTGTCAATAATGCCAAATTTAAAATTGTGGCCGTCACCGTGTGTTTTAATATGTCTGTAAAGCGCATTCTTGTCATCTTTGGTCCTAATACTATATAAATGTGCTTAAATTCGCTTGTTAAATTTCCGTTCTGTTTTTCGAATATAGAACCCTGAACACGCTTCACATTTAGCCAAATATATCACCCATCTGGTATTACAATTCCCTTGTTTAAATCTAATAATAGTCTTATTTAAATTTTCCAAAGTTATATTTTCTTCCTCCAGAATTGCATAACATTGATTACACCTACTGCACGTAGTGTGTCTATTACTTAATAATTTGTCTTTCCAATAACTTTAATATTCTGCCCCATCTTATTGACAAATATCGGCTGAGTGCCCAAGAGTTTAACAAGATTCTGATCTGCCTGAATAATATTCCAACTACTAGTCATAATCTTTTTGATCTTACCTACATATGGACCAAACTCTAATATACATGCTCTTCCAAAATCAATATTTGGTGAGCTGTGGTTGTGTATTCTGTACCAAATCAATCCTGTTAGCATGATAATAATAATCACCTAACAAAAATGTATATTTCTTACCCCATTCTTTAACAATATTTGTTGTTATACGTGTCATACTCCTGATGTCATATCCCCTTTCACTGAATAGGGTGGTGATGAATGATACCTCTTCCAACATCTCAGTGTATGTAGAGGTCATCCTGATGGCTCGAATTATCTGACCTCTAAAAATGTTGTTAAATAATTTCCTATGGTGATTGCTTGAAAATTCTAAATAGCTGTTAGAAAAGGTATTTTTTCTATATAACTTAGATTTAAAGCATCCTTCCCGTTTAGAAATATAAGTGTCAAGATAAGGAAGACCATCTTTATTACAAGTGTACGTGAATTTGAGATAATCACTACTCGCATTTAAAAACAACAAAAATTCATCGAGTAGCTCCCTGTCACCATCCCATAATATATATATATATATATATATATATAGATATATATATATATATATATATATATATATATATATATGTCATCCAGGTATCTTGAATAATATTTAATATTCTTGAAGTGTTTACCAGTAAATAATTTTGATTCTTCCCAGTGTAACATAACCATATTGGCGTATATGGGAGAACACGCTGCTCCCATAGCTACGCCTCTAGACTGTTTAAAATATTCCCCTTCATATTCAATATAGTTATGTTCCAAAACTATGGACATAAGCTCCATAATCAAGCAGATATTATCCCAATATAGTCCACTGTATTTATGAATGCTGTTAACAAAAGCATCCAATCCACTCTCTTTAGGGATGCAAGAAAAAAGGTCAATGACTTCCACTGTAACAAATAGTAAATCAGCATTCCATAAGTTGACAGGATATTTTCTCAAAAATTCCCACGAGTCTTTAACTAGATGTGGTATTCGGTCATAAATATGTTTTAAAAAATGGTCAACCGCTGTTCCAAGTGGGAAAGTCTTGGATCTGCTCCCTGATATAATAGGTCTAAACGGAGGATTGGTTATGTTTTTGTGGACTTTGGCAATACCAACTATGGATGCTAATATGGGATGCTCAACCTTAAGAAAACCATATGTATCACCTGAAATTCTGTGATCAATATAAAATTCTTCAATGTTGAAGTCTATTTGTCGATATGCTATTTTTATTTAGTTTAGTGATACTATTTCATAATTACCTGAATTATACAACAAATCATGAATAATAGTAGTGTATTGAGTACTGTCATATAAAGCAATGCCCCCCCCCCCCTTTTATCGGGTTTCATAACTCAAATGTTTTTGTTATTCCTAAATTCTTGCAAGGTCATGTATTCATCCTTTGATAAATTATAATTTAATTTGCTTCCTTTAATTTGATTATGTAATAAATACATTTGTCTTGAAACTGTTTTATCATATACCGATACTGTGGGGTGCATAGGGGGCATAAAATAACTCTTCTTTTAAAAAATTTTTTTTTTTTTTTTTTTTTTTTTTTTGTGGAGAAGATCTGCCTTCTACATTTTTTTCGAACATAATAGCCAAATTTAATTTGCGAATATATTTTTTTTAACTCTTTAAGAGTATCAACAAGTTTAGGCTTAGTAGTAGGTATAAATTTCATCCCTTTCGAAAACAATTTAAAATGTGACAAATTGATCTCAATATCAGTGTAATTGTATATTTTAAAATTTTGATAAGGAGAGACAACACCTTCTCTTTTAATAGAATCGCTTGCTGTTATTTCACTTGAAGGACTGTACAAAGTCATATCCGGAACCACAGCTCACCAAATATTGATTTTGGAAGAGCATGTATATTAGAGTTTGGTCCATATGTGTTGGTAAGATCAAAAAGATTATGACTAGTAGTTGGAATATTATTCAGGCAGATCAGAATCTTGTTAAAATCTTGGGCACTCATCCGATATTTGTCAATAAGATGGGGCAGAATATTAAGAAGTTATTGGAAAGACAAATTGATCACAAATTATTAAGTAATAGACACACTACTAAGTGCGGTAGGTGTAATCAATGTTATGCAATTCTGGAGGAAGAAAATATAACTTTGGAAAATTTAAATAAGACTATTAGATTTAAACAAGGGAATTGTAATACCAGATGGGTGATATATTTAGCTAAATGTGAAGCGTGTTCAGGGTTCTATATTGGAAAAACAGAACGGAAATTTAACAAGCGAATTTATGCACATTTATATTGTATTAGGACCAAAGATGACAAGAATGTGCTTTACAGACATATTAAAACACACGGTGACGGCCACAATTTTAAATTTGGCATTATTGACAGTATTATTTTAGATCCTAGAGGGGGCGACCCTAAAAGTTTATTGTCATACAAAGAAACCTGGTGGCAACTATTCACAGACGCTTCTAATGAACCAGGAATAAATTATTGTATTAGTATCAAATTTATGCTTTAATATATATTTTTTAATATACAACATATTTTTAAATACAACATATTGTTTTTTATAGGCATTATTATATATTAGATGATCGTTACATAGGATTTTATTCTATCCTGTTATTAGTTAAGTATTTTTGGGTATTGTGTAGTACTCACGATAATTGTGTATGTAACATTTTAAAAAGTACTGTTACTATAAATCATGCTGTTTAAGATATATTGCTTTTCTGGCGCCAAAAAAGCTATTTAAATTAGAAGTTGTGTATATGTTTTTTCAGTTCTGATGAAGCTCGCAACGAGCGAGTGAAAGCGCTTAACTTTGGATTACATTGGATTATTAAAAGTTTTATACTTCGTTTCCTTGCCTTGTTTTTTGAGCGTTTCAATACACAGGGGTTCAGCGTTTTGTTTTTGGTTCAGTCTGTTATATTAACGCTGAGAAAGTTCCTTTTTGGACGTCAGGGAAGAAGCGACAGCAACCGACGCCGGACCAAGACTTTGGAACTCTGGCCGACTGCGGGACCACCTGACGGCAGGATAACCCTAGTGTGATGACTGCGACAGTGTGAACACTCTAACATCTACATTTATGGTAGGTACAAAACTGTACTTTTCTGCTTGGCTTTCCTTTTGCTACACATTCAATGGGAAATAACTCAATGCAAAAATTAAGGCCCACTCCACTAGAGCCATGGCTTCATCGGGAGCCTTCTTCAAAGGACTGGACACTGCAGCTGTTCTGGAGGCGGCTACATGGACATCTGTCCATACTTTCACTAAACACTACAGGTTGGATCACGTCTCCAAATCCAGAGAGAGATTTGTTACGGCAATCCTTCATGGCTTCGTAGAGAACAGTTCCATACCACCACCACCCTTCTTCCCTGTGAGGTTTGGCATGTACCCAAGAGTTTGCAATACTGTAACATGAGAATCGAAGGACATGGAATAGTTAGTGGCAGCACAGTGGTGCAGCGGTTAACGTTGTCACCTCACAGCAAGAGGTTCTCCGGTTCGATTCTCGGCTGGGGTGCCTTCTGTGTGGAGTTTGTATGTTCTCCCTGTGTTCGCGTGGGTTTCCTCCGGGTACTCCGGTTTCCTCCCACATTCCAAAGACATGCATCTGGAGCATTTCTCCCCGGGCCTCCGCTGAAAACAGGTTCTGTGGAACCTAGTCGGACATTCCCGGTCAACAAATGTTAAATAAATAAAATAAAAAAATAAAAAAAATTGTATAAAATCTTACCGTAGCCATAGATGTCCTTCTCTTCCATGTTGCAGTATTCATTCCCTCCCTCCTTACCCCCTTCTTTCCATCTGAACTATTCCTTCTTGGACAGTACAGGACTTGTGCAGCTATCCTGGGACTGGGGTCTGACTGGGGCATTCAGTTCTGATCAAAGGTACGTGCAGACGTCACTTTTATGGCCCATAATCCCTAGGCTAATGTCAGACGTCCCACGTACCTAGCAGTGTCTACAAGTTTTTGTATAAAGGCCAGACATTCGGGTAGCAAACAGAGGATAACCCATGAGTTTGGAATACTGCAACATGGCAGAGAAGGACGTCTATGGTTATGGTAAGATTTTCATCACTATTATTTCTTTTTATATTGGAAATGTTTACCTCCTCTCCAAAAACACATTGATCCATAACTATCAATTTTGATAAAACCTTTCCCACTTTTAGTTATTTACAAAGTTGTACTTTATAATGGTGATCTAAATTTGAAGTGGGTTTATATGATGCTGGGTCTAAAGGGTCCGTTACCCTCTTTAGGTGAGACAGCCACTACAGCATTATTTCAAGATGCCTGGTGTTCCATCCCACCACACTTCTAAAATACAGTTAAACAAAACCTTCCAGATCTATCACTTTTTCCTTCACAACTTCTAATCCTGCATAGGTAGTAATGTCTGTTCCCTGTTGATTATGCAGTTGATGTCATCTGTCTTCCTATCTTCGCTATCAATTGTTTGAGCCTCATCTTCCTCTGAACTTGGCATAATGAAATATTGTGCAAGTGTTTCCATTTGTGCCTTTTTATTTTTTCCATATTCCTCTTTATTCAGATTTTCAGTAAATTTCTGAAATATTTCTGTTTCTATAGGATTGCTTGTTATTTTTGTTGTCATAGTCTTCTTTTGCTAAGTACTCTGCCTTCTTTTTGCCCAAGTGAGTTGTACAAAATAGGAATTGATGTGACTACTATTCCATATCTTTCTTTTGAACTCCATTTTCATTTTTTGAATCATTAACTATCCATTCAGAAGAAATCTCTCTCCCCTAACAATTCTCAAATAATTTCTTATACTTATTTCTCAAATTCCTCCTTTTTAACAGCTAAGTAGGAAATAATCAGTGTCTCATTTAGTGCTTTACCCTGCATCTTTATCACAGTTTTGTATTGGTGCATGATTTGAAATAATTGCTTGATTAAATACCCATGCTTCTGTGAAATATAACATATTAAGTTGTCAATCTCGCCTTCATTCTTGCTTGATGGGTTCGGAGCCGATCCTCGGCTCTGACTCGGCACTTTGCTAAGCTCGAGAGTCACTGTTACAAGCTCGAGGCAGCCCCATATCCCATGATGCAAGGCGGTAAGTACCCAGATCTCGTTTGCCGCTTCGCTGATGAGGTCCTCCTTTTGCCAGCTCCTGGTAAGTGTTAGCTTTTAATTACTTTTTGCCCCTAAATTTTAACTTTTTTTCACTTTTCTTTATAATCCCTTCCTTTTTACTTAATTGTAAGCCCTTTTCTGACTAAAATTATATTTCCTTTCCCTTCTTTAGTCAGGCCTTCATTCCCTCCCATCCCCCCCCCCCCCCCTGTCAGGGTGTGTGTGTGTGAGAGGTTAGTTACTATATATTTTAGATAACTTAGTTGTCTGATTGGGACTGTGTTGTTGTGTACTGCTTCTGCAACTATGTCCAAAGAAAGGGTCTCAGGCTTTAAGAAGTGTGACTCGTGCTGTCAGAAGATGTCTCTGAACAGACGGTCACACTTCAAGTTTATATTGCCTGGGACCTCTCCACCTGCAGGACTCCTGTGCGATTTGTCATTCCTTTAGCCAGAGAGTCCTGCAGGAGAGGAGAAATAAGTTGATTTTAAGGGGTCTCCTTAAACCGGAGGGCTCTCCGGCCAATTCGGCTCCGAGCAAGACTTCTAAGTCTTCTAAGGCCCAGGTTTCTGTATCTAAGCCGGTGGCCTCGGCTCCGACTCCTTTGGAGTCGAGATCGGCTCCGGCTGGAGCCGATCCTGTCTTGCAAAAATCTTCGGCACCGATGGCTATCGGTGCCGATACTGTTTTGGTCACATCGGTGTCGGCTCCGACTGGTTCCGACCACCATGTGGCTCAGGCTTCGGTGTCGGCGCCGACCGGCTCCGATACCGTTACTGTTGTGTCTGTATCGGCTCCGGCTGGAGCCGATGCATCGAGACTTTCATTCGGAGCCGAAAAGTCCTCGGCTCCATCTGGATCTGTGGTTTCTTCGGCTCCGATAGTTCCTTCGAGGAAGAGGTCCAGGTCCCCTTCCTTGGAACCGATACTCTCGGCTCCGGCCTCACCTCTCCTCTCGGAATGGAGCCGATCATCTAGGTCGTCCAGGCTTTCAGACCATGATTTAGAGAGGGTGGTAAGTAGATTATTGAAATCACAGGCACTGGCCCAGATGCTGCATAGTCCGTCTCAACAGACGACTATTAGTCCACACCCTCTTCAAGTTCCTCCTTCGACTCTACCTCAGAGTTTGGAGCTGGAGTCTTCGGGGATAGTTACTGCTATGGCTGAGGGGCGGATACCCCCCCCTTCTGCACCCTCTGCATCTACTCTTATCTCCTCTTCGAGACCTTCCTTGGAGGGATTCGGTGGTCGGGCTTCCCTGGTCTCCTCCGAGGGGGTGAGTGGCATCGGACCCTTGTCCGACCCCGCTCTTCCCCTTGGAGCCTCGGCCTTGGTGAACTCGGCTCCGACATCTGCATCGGAGCCTTCCCTTTCAGTGGGCCCTGGAGTCCCGGTTTCTTCGGAACGGGTTCTCTCGGACCTCCCTGGGAGGGGGGCCTTCGAGGTGATGAAGAGTGTGCTGGCCACTGGGCTCAGCCAGCAGTCCATTCCCTTAGCTCCTCCCTCTACAGTGCCTGTCGATATCTCTTCCATCTCTCTTGCTCCCGGACCCAGAGATCCACCTCCTCAGGTTTCCCCACTGGGAATAACCCCCTCTTCCGAGGAATCTCCTGATCAGTCAGGAGATCCTCCAAGCAAGAGGACTTGTAAGAGGAAACACCTAGACTCCCCTGAGTCTATCACTTCAGATACCGACTTAGATGAGTCAGAGGGATCCCCAAGATCCCCCTCTGAGGATGTCTCCTTTTCAGACATCCTAGAACTCCTAAAACAGAGGGGAAACTGGCCCTCCACTAATCCCTCTGAGGATGAGTCGGTATACCTAGAGGCGTTTGGATCTCGGCCCTCCACCTCCTGGGTGTCTCCGCCTTTCGACCCCCTTATGGAGGTTATTGCTCGAAAGGCTTGGGCTGCTCCTGACTCTGTAGAGCCAGTTCCTAGGAGGCCGTCTAAATTTATTACTGCCCCTTCGGAAAAGCAATTCCTTACGAAAGGTGTCCCTGTTGATGCCATGGTGGTGGCGGCTGCCACTAAGAAGGAACTTGCAGATCCTTCCATACCTGTCCATCCTCCTAATAAGGATTCTAGGACCATGGATAGGTATGGTAAGCGGATGTTCTCTTCAGCGACCTTTGCTATGCGCTGAACTACTTATGTCACTTCACCAGACTCCAAAGGGACATCCTTAAGGAACTAGGTGAAGTAGTACAGGATCCTACAGCTGCAGGGGCTCAAGAGAAAATTGCTTCTCAGCTAGGAATCCTTAATTCTATAGCTAACTCCTCCATGCGACTGATATCATATGCAGCAGATGGAGCGAGTAGAGCCGCAGGTACAGGGGTGGCTCTTAGACGTCAATCCTGGATGCGGCTCTGTAATTTTGCAGATCCCTTTAAGGCGTCCTTCACAAACTCTCCCTTTGATGGGTCAGCTTTGTTTGGCCCTCAAGTGAAGTGTAGTATGGCATATCAACAAACAGGGCGGAACCAAGTCCTACCCCTTGTGTCGAGAAGCTCTCAGACTTTGGCAATGGGCGATCTCCTCTCATCGGTTTCTGGTAGCGACGCATATCCCTGGGAAAACCAACATTCTAGCGGACAGATTGAGCAGAGCTATTCTCATGCCTCACGAGTGGTCTCTCAAACAATCTATAGTGGAAGAGATTTTTCTAGAATGGGGTCGCCCATGTTGCGATCTTTTTGCTACTCCCCAAAACAGCAAATGCCCAGACTTCTTTTCTCTCTTCCCACTGCCAGGCCATCCCCCCAGAGACGCTCTAACCCAGGATTGGCCCCAGGGACTTCTTTATGCCTTTCCTCCCTTTCCACTGATTCCACAAGTTCTCCAGAAAGCCACCGTTTTGAGAGCCAAAATGATTCTCATTGCTCCCTATTGGCCTCGGCAAATTTGGTTTCCGTTCCTCCATCGTCACCTCTTGGTGCAGCCGTGGCATCTGGACCCAGTACCAGACCTTCTGATTCACCAATCGGATCAGCTGCACCAGTCTATCCCTTCTCTCAACCTCACAGCATGGTTGCTCCACTTCCTTCCTTAGCCAGGCTTCCTATGATCTCTAATCCTGTTAGGGATATCATAGTGGCTTCCCTAAAATCCTCTACTAGAAGGATTTATACCAGCAAATGGAAACGCTTTTCTTGTTGGGCAAAAGCTAAAAATATTGATCCCTTTACTGCTCCAGTTCAAGCAGTTTTGGATTTCTTAGCGGAAATCTTTCACATGGGCTCTTCTTCTTCCACGGTCAAAGTTCAGTTGGCTGCTATCTCGAACTTTCATGTCGGGTTCGCAGATCACAACATTATGTCCCACAGGCTTTGTAGAGCCTTCTTAAAAGGAATCTTTCTCCTGAAACCTCCAGTCAGGAGTCCTCCTCCTCAATGGGACCTAAATTTAGTGCTGACATCCTTGATTCTTCCTCCCTTGAGCCAGCTGTTTCATGTTCCTGAAATTTCTTTCATGGAAAACACTCTTCCTGGTTGCTATTACTTGGCTAGGAGAGTGTCTGAACTTCATGCTCTCTCTGTTCGTCCCCCTTATTTGGTCTTCCACAAAGACAGGGTATCCTTGAGAACTAATCCGACCTTTTTGCCTAAGGTCGCCTCAAAGAGTAATTTGAATCAGTCTATTGACCTTCCTGTATTTTTCCCAAATTACTCAAACAGATCGGAACAAAAATTACATTATCTTGATGTCCACCGCCAACTCAGATATTATTTGGACAGAACAAAACAATTCAGGAAATCCGATCAGCTCTTTATTTCTTATGCTGATAACAAAAAAGGCCTTCCTGTCTCAAAAGTGACCTTATCTAGATGGCTTTCTTCTGTCATCTCTGAAATCTATCAGCTCAGGGGAAAACAGCTGTGCTCGAAACCTAAAGCGCATTCAACCAGAAGCTTAGCCACTTCCACGGCCTTTCAGGCTAGACTTCCATTAGACACTATTTGTGCAGCAGCCACTTGGGCCACTCCTCATACCTTTGTTTCTCATTACAAATTGGATTTGGCCTCCAGGGATAGAGCCAGATTTGGCTCTACAGTTCTCGAGAGTCTGTTCCATTGAGCCACCCAGGATAGAGGTGCTAGGGACGCGGTCCCATCAAGCAAGAATGAAGGCGAGATTGACAACTTAACATTGAGAAGTTATGTACCTACCATAACGTTCCATGTTTGTTGTCTTCTCTCGCCTTCTTTCTTGCGACCCTCCCTCCTTCCCCCTGGCCTGGACAGACCTTTTTCTCCCTACATGGAAGAATGCTTCTTAAGACAAAACACTTCTGGTCTTCCTAACCCATCCTTCAGGCTTTTTCTCTGCCTTCTTTCTTCCTTTTGGGAAGTTTTTTTATGCTAGATGTTATTGCCAATAGACAACAAACGAGATCTGGGTACTTACCGCCTTGCATCGTGGGATATGGGGCTGCCTCGAGCTGGTAAAAGTGACTCTCGAGCTTAGCAAAGTGCCGAGTCGGAGCCGAGGATCGGCTCCAAACCCATCAAGCAAGAAAGAAGGTGAGAGAAGACAACTAACATGGAACGTTATGGTAGGTACATAACTTCTCATTTTATCCAGTTTAACCCACTTATTGTACTTTGGGACGTATGTAAATTTAAGTTGCTACTATTGATTTCATATCTTCTATACCAGATATTCTCACATTTCTTCAGAAATCTATCATTTTTTGTTCTGTTTTCCCTTCTTGGTCCCCTGACATATCCTCATGATTTTAAGTCGCCCTCACTCATAAATATTCCTTGCTGAAAGTTTATTTGTTTATTTCACATTTGTTAACCGGGTTAGTCCAACTGAGTTTGCAAACAAACCCATTTTCAATGGAGACCCAAGGGGAAAAGCCCCAGCAAACATAGGTAAAAATAAAGTGACTATATACAAATATTAAATAACAATCACAATACAAAATAGTTGTAAAAAAGAAAAGGTTATTTGCATTGCATTGATAGTATGCAACCCACTTTCAGTGGAGACCCAAGGAGAAAGAGCCCCAGCAAACATAAGCAAAGATAAACATGCACGACAAAAACTATTAAAAACAACACTGCAAATACAAAATTAATTATAAAGAGAAAAACAAAAGAAAAAAATTATGAACATTAAGGGTTGCACTGCTAGTAGTGGGCTAAAATTTACTACATAGAGTAAAAACAAAAAGATAATCGTTCAAAAGAAGGACAATGTGTAGACATTGATAAGAAGTGTGTGGGGGGGATAGTGTGGAGAATGGGAGGGAGTTATAGTAGTAGAGTTGAGGGTTTAGGAGATTAGCTTAAGCAGAAGTTACTAACAAAGAAAGAAAGTTAGGAGTTGAAAGTTGATTATTTCTCCCAGAATTCTCTTACACTTGTTCCTTAATAGCAGTTTTAGGTAAGAATACAAGCACATGTCAGTGTAATATGTCTCTTCTACCACTAACCCCTTTCTACCACAAATCTACTATTCATTTTACTCTTCTCTCACAAATGGATCCCCCTCTACAATCTACATTATCCTCTTTTCCGTTTCCTTTGTAAGTGATGTACTGCTGAATGCTCACAATGAAATCCTTTGTCAAATTCACATGCACATTTTATCCAAATGTGTCTCTTGCAACATTGCTATTTGGACCATATTTCTTGATATAATTCAGCACTCTCTCCTCTTTCTTAATACTTGTAAAGTTGTTTACGTTCCATGGGAATATAGACTGAGCAACCATTATGATAGACATCTTAAACATGACTATTCTTTTGAATGTAGATTTCAGACTTTATTTGCAATGCAATGTTTAGCAGGCTTCTTCACGTTCTGTTTGAATATGTCAAATTTTTAAAAAATTTTTGCTTCAGTGAACACACTCAAAAAATAGACTTTCAGAACCCTCCATCCCCTTTTGTAACTGGCAACAAATGCATAAAACTATGTGCATAAAAAAGAAAGCCTAGCCATCCAGATGGAAACAGTTACTGATGACTGTACTCACAGGCATTGTGTATTCTAAAATTAGTTAACCATGCTAAAAAAGATGTTACAGCCTGTGTTTGCATTTGCACTGATTGTGGTGTGTTCTTTTTTATCTCTCTTTACCTTCCTGATCTGAAAACCAATTTGCATGCTTTGCTGACATAACTTTTCTCTCTCAGAAAAGTGCACTGGCTACTTTTAATTAAACTAAATTGTTCGCGGTTATATTAAACGTGTTAAAGTATTTTGCTGGAGAAACAACTATATAACTTGCTTGCTTCTCACACTTTCAAGATGCTTGCCAGTTTATACTTGTATGTTAATTACACCATACCTTCTATATTTTTTCCAGCATAATTTCAGAAGTCTCTTCATTACTTGCACCTGCAGATAGCTCTCTGCCCAAGTGAAAGCAATTTATAATGAGTAAACCAAAAGCAGCTGGTAAATTTGCAGATGCATGAAATAATCTTTGTAAGTTTCACTCAGAGTATATTGTTCAGACTTTTTACGGTTAGTTGCTTACACCTGTAGACTTTTCCTCCCAATGAGAGGATTCACTAATGCAAAATAAAAATGGCTAATGGCTTGGCAAATAAAAGATAACTCTTATTTTTTTATTTTTATTTTACATTTGTTTACCGGGAGAGTCCGACTGGACCCATGTCCATTTTCAGCAGAAGCCTGGGGAGAAAAGCTCTGGAAACAGTACAGTATAAAATAGACAATATAGCAACATAAAAGGAAACTTATCATACATATTATGAATACAATCGAGCATACTTAGTAGAGATTAACATTTATTTTTAAATATCTAATAGTCATTTCCATTATAGAATATACAAATATGAATACTTGAGAGATTACATTTTTTTTTCTGTTGAGAGCGTAAAATTGGCTGATCAGTCAATTAGTACTGTAGAGGATTTATAATTGGATAAACCAGTAGAGAATGAAAATTGGGGAGCAACCATTTGATTCTTAGCAGAATCCCAGCAGCAGTGCGTTGGTATAGCTTAAACTGGAGAGTAACATGAGCAAAGCCAGATATTTAAGTAGTGGGTTTTGAGACGTTTTTAAATTGGGAAGTAGAGGTGGTAGAAGTTAAGTGATTTGGGAGTGAATTCCAGGTTCTGGCAATAGAGCAGGCAAAGAGAGATTTGCTGGCATAATTTTTGTTTGAGATGACATTTATGTAGTTCTGATTACTAGATCTTAAGGTTCTGGTGGTGGTATAGGGGTGGATTAGATGCCGAAGGGCTGGGGTTTGTCAGGAAGGTAGTAGAGCATGTGAGGTATTGAGAGTTGGTTGAGTAGGAGAAGTTGAAGTAGCTCAAGTCAGTTAAGTTGCTTGCGGGCTAGATAGTGATAAGATCTGTGAGAGGCATCAGTAGCAAACTTGGCAATCTTGTTGTAGCAAGATTCCATTTTGGTTAGTTCGGTGTGGTGAAGGTTAGTTAATATAGGAGAGCCATAAAGAAAGATGGATAAGAGATGGGCTTTTGCAATAATGGCTTTGGTATGTTTAGTGATGAACTGTCTGTTCCTGTAAAAGAGACCAAGCTTTTTGTTAACTTTCTTGATTGTTTGGGCTGTGTGTATGTCAAATTTCAGATTATTGTCAATTTCTACACCTAATAGTTTTGTGTGTGTTGTTGGGGTGATTTGTATATTATCTTTAGGTTTATGGTAAAAATTATTGTTGAATGGAGATCATCTACCTGGGCTAAAGAGAATGATTTTTTTTGGGGGGGGATTAAGAAAAAGTTTGATGTTAGTGAACCATGTTTCTGCTGTGGTAAAGTTATTTTGGGTTATGTTTTTTAGCTCATTTAGGGTGGGAGCAGCACATATAATAGTGGTGTCATCTGCATATTGCACTATGAGGCAGAGAGTGAGGATGAAGCTATCTAGTTAGTAAATAGTGAAAATAGCAAGAGACCGAGGATAGACCCTTGAGGGACACCTATGGCTACTGGCAATAGGGGGGACAATTGGTCTTGCCATAGAACTGCATGCTGATAGTCTGATAAGTAGGTATTGAACCATGATGTGGTGGAGGAGCTTATGTTAAGGGTAGCTAGAGTTTCTAACAGAATGCTATGGTTAACCATATCAAAGGATTTGGGTAAGTCTAAGAATATGGAGGATACGAATGGTCCGTTGTTTCTATGGAGATTGACAATGTTGGTAAATGAAAGTAATGCTGTGGTGGTGCTATGGGAAGGTCTGAACCCATGCTGGGATTTGGATAACCGGTCATTTTTAGGAGGTTCTGCATTAGTTGGGAATGAACTACTCTCTCTAATATTTTTAATAAAAGTAATAGAATTGCAATAGGGCGGTAGTTGGTAAGCTCAAGGGCATTGCCTCCTTTGTGCAATGGTATATGTGATATTTTCCATGAGTGGGGTACTTTACATTCTGATATTGACCTGTTTATGAGAATGGACACGGGGTAGGCTATGGCTTCTGCCGTTATCTGTAGGAAATCTGCTGGCAGATTGTCAGCTACCAGTGTGGTTGGTTTAAGTTTTTTGGGGAGTTTGCAATTGTATTTGTGGGAACGGGTGCAGGGAAAAATTGGAGGAGTTGTTTTTTTGTACTGAAATTGGGTAGGGGTCTCTGTTGGTATGTGTCTGCTAGTCGTGTTTTGCGTGTTGGCTAGGACTGTTTCAGTAAAGTCTTTGTTAAATTGGGTGAGGATATTGTCATGGTTTGGTAATACAGGGGAGGAGTGGGTGATTTTCCTGGGAGCAGTGAACTATTTATTGTGGCCCAGAACTTTTGAGGGTTGCGAGCGTATTTTTCCTGCATGGTTTTATGCTAGTTAGTTTTTTGTCAAGTTTTATTAGTTTTTTTGGCTTTGTTGTGAAGTTTGAGATAGTTCTGTTTCAGGGTAGTGGTTTTGTGTTTGTGAAATTGTAACCAAGCTTTGTCTCTTTCTTCATTATAGTTCTAGTATCTTTTGTTAGCCATGGGGTGTAGTTAGTTTTGATTCTAATGGTTCTAGGGGGTGCATGACAGTTTAAGATTTTTAGGAAGGTTGAGCTGAAGTACTGCACAGCTTCAGCTAGAGAGAGTTGTTTTAGGGGAGTCCAGTTACAGCATTTTAGTGAATTGATTAGGTCATTAGCTCTAAAGATCTTTTTGTTATATACTGCTCTGAGGATGGGTTGCTTAGTCTGGTGGGATCGGTTCCTAATTAAGTAGGTTGCTTGATGGTCACTCAGACTGTCAGGAAGACAGCCCGATTGTTGAGCCACAGTGGGATCTGATAGTAGAATCCAGTCTAAGATGGACTGGCATTTGGAGGTTTTGTCAATTCTTGTGGGGGCAGATATAATTTGGGTAAACCCATGGAGGTTAATGTAGGTAGACGGATTTTGGCTGGAACAGTCAGACCAGACAATATTAAAGTCACCTAAAAGTATGGTTTCTTGTGGAAGGGAGGATGACAACCAGTTAAGTAGGTTTTCCAGTATGGTAGTGTTCTTGCCTGGTGGTTTATAGACACCTGCAATAATTGTTTGTTTGTTGGGGTTAAGTTTTAATTTGGCTAGAATTAGTTCTACATCTTTGACTTTTTGGGAATTACACTCAAATTGTTCATTAGTGAGGTGGTTTTGGAATAGTATTGCTACGCCCCCTCCCTTTTTTCCTGATGTCTCTACATCTAATATTGTAGCCAGGGGCAGTAGTTTCATTGTCTTGATGTTCAGGTTTAAGCCAAGTTTCCGGTAATACGATATCCGTTTTGTATAGAGCTAGTAGGGCATGAAGGTCTTGTGTTTTGTTAAGTATGCTCCTTACATTAATGTTTATAAGGAGGAGAGAAGCAGTAGGTCTTGGATATAGAGGATTTGGCTTTAAGTTTGTATTGTTAGATTTATTGGGTGTTGGATTGGGGGAACATCCCCACAGCATGTGAGTTTTTGGAGTAGGTATAGATAGATAGTTTAGTTTGTGTAATAATTTAGCTAGTTTTTGGGAGGATTGAGAGCTAGTTTTGTATGTAAGATTTGTATATAGGGAGGAAAAGGTCGGGTGGAGGTGAGGTCACAAGGTGATATAGGGAAGTGTCTAGGTTTTATGGTATTAGTAATGGAGTCTGTCTGCCTTGGTGGTTGGTGAAATAAAGTTGTGTGTGGTAGGAGGGAGAGGATGGACAGCAGGAGGAGAGAGAAGAGAGTTAATGAGTAACATAATGGTTGTAGAAGGTGGGTGTGATGTGTATAGGACATCTTATTTAGTTGTAGAAGGAGTTGGTTGTGTAGGAGTGCTATCAGTAGCTGTAGGGGTTAGGTGTTGAATGGGGTGTGGTGAAGTGTGCTGGTTTGGGCGATGATAGGTAGGATTTGATTGGGTAATTGGGAGTGAGATGTCTTTGGGGGTGTGCTTTATAACTATTAAATTGATGTGGGGGTGGGAATGGGGGTAGGATAGGTGAGCGAATGGAGTGGGGCTACATATAACTATAAATGTAATTGAGGTGGGGGTGGGAATGGGGGTAGGGTATTGGAGCTAAGTGAGCCCGAGCGTTAGCGAGGGTGAATGGAGTGGGGCTACACTGTCCTTTAGGAGTAGAGAATGGCAAGCACAAAAAAAGCAATCTGGGAGAAAGATTAGCTAAATTGGAGAGGGACAGCTGTAACAATTGGTTTCACTTCTGTTACTTTATGCACTAGGCTATGGAATAAAGGACTGTCTGGTTCCGGAGCAAAGAGACAAGCCAGAGAGGAAAGTGGGGAGAATTAGAAGAAGAAAGAAGAAGAGACTCAAGGTTATGAGGTAGTAAGAGTAAAAAGTGTACAGGGCTGAAAGGCAGGTAGAGTGAGTGGAAAGCACGATATGCAGGTTAAAGTATGGGGGGGGGCTATGGTAGTGGGAGAGAGGAGTTTCAAGGCACAATGGAGCTAACAGAACAAAAACAGCCTGGTTTTAGGGTAGGTCAGCAGGAAATATTGAACTAAATGGCTGAGAGAGCAAGGGGGGGGGGGTGTGCTGAGACAAAATGTAGCTGACCAGGAACAGCTTTAAGAGAAGGCAAAGTAAAATGGTAAAAAGGCAGAGTAAAATAATATGCATTTACACATTGTTCTTAAAAGGGACCTGTTGCTGGGAGGGAAATGGTGGTGGTCGTAGGTTGGCAAGAGTTTTAAAGTCTTTGTAGTGATGCAAGAGACCTGTAAAATAAAGATAGAAATAAAGGGTGAGGGTGAGACAAATTAGCTAGGACAGAGTAGTGCAGAGGAGGAGGGGAGAGATGTAGGACAGGAACACAGAGATGTAATGGGATCCTATCTCGCCTACATTCATAACTGATGGGTTCGGAGCCGATCCATCGGCTCCGACTCTGCCACTATATAGTAGAACGAAGTCTCTAATTGGCTGGGCCACCCCTTATCCCAGAATGCACCACGCCTGCTTCCCCTGATCTCGTTTGCCGCTTTTCAAGCTAGACGTGGTCTCGACTTGGCTGGAGCTAAGTGGTTTTTTGTTTACTTTTTGGTCTTTTGACCTAGGGTTTTCTTCACGAATTTAACAAACAGCTGTTTTAATAGCTTTACGTGTGTGTGTGAACTTGTTTCGGTGTGATTGATATTTTTTTATACTTACCGGGCAAGGCCCGTTTAAGTCAGAGGGCCCTTGCCCTTATTTGTGAGTCAATGTCTTGATTTTGTCTACTTTAAGGTTTGCTTGATTGATCGGGCTAGCCCGTTTAAGTTAGAGGGCTTCTGCCCGTTTTGTGTTCTGTATCTCGGGTCAGTCCCGTTTTTGAGTCAAGGGCTCGTGCCCTATGTTAAGGTTACTTTTAGTGGTGAAAAATAGTTGTGTGATAGGATGTCAAAAGAGCAGAAATCTGGTTTTAAAAAGTGCAACAAGTGCAACTACAAAATGTCTCTTACTGATAGCCATGCTGTTTGCGTTTATTGTTTAGGACCGAAACATTTGCAGGAAACATGTAGTGTTTGTCATGCTTTTTCCTCTAGGGTCCTTCAAGAACGTAAAAATAAATTGATCCTTAAGGGCCTTATTAAGCCCAATTTTGAGGAAGCTTTGGCTTCTCCTTCCTCTCCAGCTTCTAAAAAGAAAAGGTCGTCTGCTCCGACCAGTCCGTCTGAACCGACTTCCAAGAAGCATAGGTCGACCTCTTCTTCCTCGGCTCCAATGGCTTCGGAGCCTCGGGTGGAAGGGTCTGCCTCGATACCTCTTTCCTCGATGTCCTTCAAGGATGCATCTGCAGTCCTTACATATGGGTTGTCCTGCGTCAGGCAGCCCTTCGGTCGGCTGGATTCCAAAGTCTGGGTCCGGCGTCGGCTGATGTCGCCCTTTCCCTGATGTCAGAGCGCCTGGGGTATAAAAGCGTCAGCCGACGCCATCTTCCTCAGTGTTTCTTGCCGCGTGGTGCCCGAAGCAGAAGCAGTTCGCAAGTGCCGGTCGGCCAGCTCCTGTAACTTCAGCTACCGAAGACTTCAAAAGCTAAGTACCCCGTTGGGGACTCTTTCTTGCCTCAGCCGATGTCAGATCAAACGCTTAAAGTTAATAATTGCTTAACTTGTGGGAAACAAATACCTCATAAGGATTTCCATTCTTACTGCCTCCCCTGCCTAGGCCCAGACCACGACGTCTCGGCCTGTACTGCCTGTGCCTCCTTCAATCGACGCACTCTTAGGCGTCGGGCGGAGTTTGCAGAGGAATTTTTTGGGGCTAGTTACTGTTATAATATGCTGTTGGAGACTCCGACTTCACATTTAACCAAAAAACGGAAGGACAAGGACCGACACACGCGGACCGTGGTTTCGGCTGAAACCACCCCTAGGCCTACCGTGAGTGTCTCGGCTGAAACCAAGTTCTTGGTACTTCCGACCGGCGAAACCGCACAACCGACAACCTCGGCCCCGGAGGCCGTTTCTGAGTCGGTAATAGAATTTCCTTCAGAAACCGGTGTTCTGGAAACTTCCGACACCATTTCCCTGGACAAAACTATGCCAGCACGTGGAGCAGCCAGGTCTCCTGCATCCATGTCCATTAAGGCATTCACGAGGGCTAAAGCTGCTAAACAGCCTAAAATTCTGCCTCCCAGGGTTATTCCTCAGGGATCCACTACAGGTTCACAGATTTTAAGTTTAGCTGAGGACCTTATTTCCTTAATTAGGGGCTCTCAGCCACACCCGGACAGGGGCTCCCAACCATCTCTAGACAAAAGGCCCAGGGTTGAGCCCACTGATCCCCAGTCCTCTGATGAGGCCTCAGATGGCTCTGCTCTATCAGACTACCAGGAGGAGGCCTTTACGGCCTACGAGGATTCTGATGCAGAGGAATCTATTCCCACGGCCTCCCCTCCTGAAGAGCTGTCCTTTGGGGAGACCCTTCACTCCATGAGAGAGCATTTTAAATGGCAGGGCCAAGAATTCTCTGATTCCAGGAAGAGGTTAAGGACTTTTTTGCATTTACCTCAGCATAGACCTTTGGCTATTCCTCCTGTTTTGAATGTCATTGATGTGTACTCTGAGTCTAGTATTACCCCTGACTCCCTTCCTCCGGCTCCTGTCAAACCCGATAGGTACTACAGGGTTCCGGACTCCCATCATTTCCTTTCCAAGGCCCACTCTGCTGACCCAGAAACTATCTCCCAGGGCCCTAAAGGGGTTGCAACTGCCACTACTAAAAATCCACTCCCCTCTGAAAGGGAGTCCAGGGCTTTAGAGAGATGGGGTAAAAAAGTGTATACTACTTCCACTCTTTCTATGAGGGCATTAAATTGTCAATTCCATATGATACAGTACCAAGAGTATTTGTTAGATGAATTGCATAAAAAACTGTCTTCACCTGAACCCCTAGATCGCAAGTCACTTCAGGATCTGGTACAGAACTCCCAACAGGTTAGCAACCATTTCTTGCAGTGTGGTTATGATGCATTGGAAGCTTCATGTTAGGTCAGCAGTGACAGGTGCAGTCATACGTAGGCATACTTGGCTGAAGGAACAAACTCTGCCAGATCATGTTAAAGCAAAACTTCTGGATGCGCCACTGGAAAAGCAAAAGTTATTTGGCTCCACTGCCCAGGAGGTCTTAAAGAAATTTGAGGAAAAGGCTAATCCTGTACAAACAGTCAAAGATTTCCTCCAGGTCCAGCCACCAAGATTCAGCAGAAATTGGCCTTCTAAGAATTGGTCCTTTCCAGACACAGAGAGATTTCAAAGAGGCAAGAACAGGCGTGCCAGAGGCAGAGGGCAAGCTAGAGGCTCCTACAGAGGACGTCAATGGCAGCCTCCTAACCAGAGAGGGCCTACAACTGCTGCACAAGGACAGACTCAATGACTTAGCCTTGACCCCGCCAACCAGGGCTCAATTGGAAGCGCCTTTGGGCGGAAAGCTATCTTTATTCTCAAAAAATTGGCACAGTATTACAAGAGACAAATGGACACTGCAAATAATAGACAAAGGATACAGGTTCCATTTTCATACATTACCGAAAAGAAAAGGCATGCCAAACCTGCCACCGAATCAAAGGGCAGAGGCTTTAAAACAAATTTCCAACCTATTACAAATGAAAGCTATAGAAAAGGTTCCTTTCACAGAACAAGGCCAAGGATTTTATTCCAGACTATTCCTTGTCCCAAGAAAAGAAAAACAATGGAGGCCTATTCTCGACTTGTCCGCACTGAATACTTATCTCATTGTGCCAAAATTCAAAATGCTGACCCTACAGCAACTCCTTCCCATGCTGGGCAAGGGGTCTTGGCTGGTAACTCTGGACCTCAAGGAGGCATACCTGCATGTCCTTCTCAGACAAAGTTGCAGAAGACACCTCAGATTTCTTGCAGGTTCAGAGCATTATCAATTCTCAGCATTGCCCTTTGGCTTATCTACTGCGCCCAGAGTATTCACGAAATGCCTGGCATCAGTAATTGCACACTGCAGACTTCAGGGGATTCAAATATACCCATATCTGGACGACTGCCTTATACAAGCGGACAGCCAACAAACTTTGGTAAAACACTTGAATTATGCCATCCGCCTACTTCAGGCCTTGGGGTACACAGTCAACATTCAGAAATCAAGACATGTGCCATCCCAAAGAATAACTTTTCTGGGTTCGAAGCTAGATACAACCACCCAAATGGCTTTTCTCACAGAAGAAAAACAAAGACAACTACCGGATTATTTCGAAAATCTGACGAAACAAACTCAGCTGACTGCAAGGAAAATCCTGCAGGCCCTGGGTTACATGGCATCCTGCATTCTTCTGATTCCACAAGCAAGGCTGCATATGAGGAAACTACAATGGTACCTAAGGAGTTTATGGTCTCAGCACAGTCACAGCCTAGAAGCTTTGATACCACTCATTCCATCCTTACAAAAGGAATTCTTGTGGTGGGCTCAAGCAAGCCAGTCAAAAAGGGGTCTGCCCTTCAGCAAACCAATAACCAGCCAAACCATTATGACGGATGCTTCAGACCATGGATGGGGAGCACACATGCAGGGCAGATAAGGACTATGGTCAGAGAAAGAATTGCGCATGCACATAAACCAAAAGGAAATGCTGGCAGTGATGCATGCAATTGAGGCCTTCAAACACTTTCTGCATCAAGGCCACCTGCTAATAAGGACAGACAATACCACAGTTATGTGGTACATAAACAAGCAAGGAGGTACCCATTCCTACTCTCTTTGCAGGCTGGCAATGAATCTTTGGGAACTTTCCCTAAAACTCAATATAGAGCTGCAATCCCAGTTTGTGCCAGGAAAAGACAATATACTGGCGGACAGCCTAAGCAGAAATCTCATGGATCCACACGAATGGATCCTGCACCCAGACATCTTCCTTCAGATAACACAATCGTGGGGGTGGCCGGACATAGATCTTTTTGCCTCCCACCACAACCATCAGCTGAAGAAATTCTGCTCAAGGACATACCACCCACAAGCAAGGAAAGTGGACGCCCTCTTTCAGCTGGAATGCTCTAACAGTGTATGCATTTCCTCCTCTTCCATTAATGACCAAGGTCTTACTGAAGATCAGGACAGAGCAGCCAAAAGTGATTCTGATAGCTCCGGATTGGCCAAGACAACACTGGTACCCACTGTTAAGGAGCATGTCACGCACAAAACCGTGGCCTCTACCACAATGGCCACTTCTTCTGACACAGCACAATTACAAAACTCTGCACTCCAGCCTGAAAACCTTGCAGCTGACAGCCTGGAGAATACCTTGACTCCTCGCCAGGATAAGCTATCCAAGAGAGTGAAGGATATCATCATGGAAGCTCGCCGGCCTTCCACAAGAAAGGCATACTCAGCAAAATGGAAAAGATTTCGCACTTGGAGCACCACAAAGGGCCTAGATGCGACAGTGATGAACATGGCAGATATCCTGGAATACTTGGCAGAAATGCTCCACAATGGCCTTTCTTACTCTTCCATAAAAATTCATGCTTCAGCAATTTCAGCAGAATACAATACTGATCCACCTGTCTTCTCTCATCCTCTCCTAAGGCAGTTTCTAAGAGGAATTAAAAACATCAATCCTCCAAGGAAACCACCAGTGCCAACTTGGGACCTTAACTTCATGTTGGAAAAATTAACTCTACCTCCCTTTGAACCAGCAGCATCTTCAGAACTACAGTTCCTGTCTTGGAAGACTGCCTTTCTTCTGGCCATAACCTCAGCAAGAAGAGTATCTGAATTGCAGGCCCTCATGGCAGTACAACCATTTCTCATTTTTCATCAGGACAGAGTCTCATTGAGAACCAATCCTTCATTCATGCCAAAGGTGGTATCCAGGGTCTCATTGAACCAAGCTATTCACCTGCCTACCTTCTTCCCAAATCCACAAAATAAAGGAGAGAAACTTCTGCATACTTTGGACATCCACAGACAGTTGCGATACTACTTGGACAGAACTAAAACTTACAGAAAAACTGACCAACTCTTTGTAGCATATGCTGCTGGTGTACAAGGAAAAGCAATTTCTAAACAGACAATTTCAAAATGGATAGGAAATTGCATTTGGATCTGTTACTCCTTTCATGGAAAAGCTGTGCCAGCTAACATTAGGCCTCATTCCACCAGAGCAACAGCCACCTCCACAGCCTTCTTAAGAGGGGTGGCTACCAAGGACATTTTAGAGGCTGCTACATGGAGCTCCGTGCATACATTTTCCAAGCATTACAACTTACCCTTATATTCCAGATCCAGAGCAGGCTTTGCTACGGCAGTCCTGCAGGGCATTTTAGCTACACCATCCTTTTCTTAGATCCTACCACCCCCAGCTTGGCTATGGTATTCTACCCATATGTAAGGACTGCAGATGCATCCTTGAAGGACATAGTACAGTTTTGTACCTACCATAAATGTAGATGTCCGATAGGTATGCATCTGCAGTCAAGGTTACCCTCCCTCCTTCCCCTCTGTGGTATTTCTTGGGTACTTCCCCCTCTTACAGCTAGCTGGGGTTATCTATTATGGTGTATTTGTTTTATATTACTGTGCATGTTTGGAATTTTTTGCATCTCTCCAAATTTAGCCTTCCTTAGAGGGCACCTGGCATCTGGGGCAAGAAAAACTGAGGAAGATGGTGTCGGCTGACGCTTTTATACCCCAGGCACTCTGACGTCGGGGAAAGGGTGACTTCAGCCCACGCCGGACCCAGACTTTGGAATCCGGCCGACCGAAGGGCTGCCTGAGGCAGGACAACCCATATGTAAGGACTGCAGATGCATACCTATCGGACATCTACATTTATGGTGGGTACAAAACTGTACTGCTCCATTGGTGTCGGAGCCGCAGGTTGGGGGATCGAGAGGTGAATCATCTGCTTCGGCTCCTTTGGTCTCTGAGCCGTTGGAGGTGTGCAGCTTAGACTCTCCCCCCCTCGGCGCCGATACTTATTCATATGGTTCCGGATCCGGTGCCGATGGTGTTGGAGCCGTTTCGGAGCCGGTCCCCTGGTCTATCGGAGCCGAGAGAGAAGTCATCTCGGCCCCCATCTATTTCCTCTAAATCCTCCAGGTTGTCAGACTCAGATTTGGACAGAGTTATCTAGAGGCTTTTCCAGTCCCCGGTTTTTGCAAAGATGGTCTCGGCTCCAGCCCACTCAGCTCTGGAGCCGGTCCCCACTTCGACGCATCCGATTCCTCCTCCAACCTCCTCGGAGCCGTTGGAGTCGGTGATGGTAGAGCAGAGCAGAGTTGTCAAGTCGGAACCGAGACTCCCTCAGAGCCTCTCTGTTCCGACCATCATTCCTACCCTGTCCTCGGCGTCAGTGTTTGGTACCAGGACTTCCTCGGTCGGGGCCGAGGGGAACACTTTGGAACTGGTAGCTTTGGTGCCTAGTCTTCCCCTCGGAGCATCGGCCGCAGGGATTCCTGGTACCGTCCTGGTCTCTCAGCCGGTGTCCTCCGTAGAGTCTGGAGGTCCTGCTTTTGAGGCCATGAGGAGTGCGCTTGGCCATGTCCTTGCCGGCTCAGCAAGTCTCTACCTCACCATCCCTAGACTTGGGAGCTGGTGCTTCTGGTGTGCTTCATTACCACGACAGCGGGGCCCCAGGGCCTGAGGATACCCCTTTGGGGGGTTCCCTTCTCCCGGGAGGTCCTTCTGAATCCGCTTCAGATGAACCTCCAAGAAAGAAAATTGTGCAAGAGGAAGCACATTGACTCCCAGGATGAGTCTATCACATCAGATACTGACCTCGATGCGGAGGGGTCCCAAAAATCGTCCTCTGATGACGTCTCATTCTCAGATATCCTCAAGATCCTGAGACAGAGAGACGATTGGCAGTCCAAAACCCCTTCCGCATAGGAGTCAGCCTTCCTCAAGGCTTTTGGGGCCCAGCCCTCCGCCTCCTGGGTGTCTCCACCCTTCGATGAATTGCTAGATTTAGTTTCTCGAAGGGTGTGGGAACACCCTGACTCTGTGGAACCGGTGCCCGCCAGGCCTAACAAGTTCCTCTCAGCCCCTCCTCAAAAGGAATTTTGACTAAAGGAGTTGCAGTAGATGCTATGGTGGTGGCATCTGCCACTCAGCAGGATGTGGCAGAGGTTTCAACATCTATTCACCCTCCTAATAAGGATTCCAGGAGCATGGATAGGTACGGGAAGCGTACCCTTTCTTCAGCGGCCTTTACCCTGCGGTCGCTGAATTATCTTTGTCATTTTACCAGGCTCCAAAGGGACCTCCTCAAAAAGTTAGGTGAGTCTCTTACTGGTAATCTTCCTGAGGCGTTAGCCCAAACTGTTGGCTCCCAGATGACTACCCTATCTTAGATAGTCAACTCGTCCATGAGGCTCATCTCATATGCGGCCGAAGGGGCGAGTAGAGCAGCGGGAACAGGCGTGGCTCTTAGAAGACACGCCTGGTTACGCATGTGTCCCTTTGCGGTGGCCTTTAAGTCTTCCTTCACCGACGCCCCCTTTGATGGGTCCTCCCTGTTTGGACCCAAGGTGAAGGACACACCGACTCGATGCGAGCAGGAGGGCAAGACCTTGACTGCCGTGGGGGCCCGTTTTTCCGCTCCCTCTAGACCTTACCCCAAGGCCCAGAGAGGAGGGAAAATGTGGTTCAGAAAATCTCAAAGGTCTTTCCCTACTCCACTAAGTGATCCCCCCCCCTCTAGAGGCAGGGGGGGGGATTCAGGAAGACACCGCCCCAGAGGCGGCAGAGGCCCCCGTAACTCTGGAGACCGCAATTCCTTTCGTGGTCCATCCTACGCTCACCGTCCCTGAGACGTGGCCCGACTGCGCATCTCCGGAGCCAGTCGGGGGTCGCTTTGCGGAACACCTGCAGGC
The DNA here is from genome assembly GCF_019279795.1 of Protopterus annectens. Classification (NCBI taxonomy): domain Eukaryota; kingdom Metazoa; phylum Chordata; order Ceratodontiformes; family Protopteridae; genus Protopterus; species Protopterus annectens. Next base: position 823,763,719 of record NC_056734.1, on the reverse strand, counting down.
TTGGGAATTTATCACCAAGGATCAGTGGGTGCTCCGAACCATAACCGGAGGCTATCTCATCCCTTTCATCAAGATTCCCCCTCTTCCTATCAGGAAAATCTCGGATGTGCCACCCAGTCAGCGGGATCAAGCAGCGGTCGAGGTTTCAAAGCTGCTAAGAAAAGGAGTCATCCAGCCTGTCCCCGCCGACCAGATCAGATCAGGAACTTACTCAAGACTATTTTTGGTGCCAAAAAAGACAGGGGACTTAAGGCCCATTTTGGACCTCAGATCATTGAATCGCTTTGTAAAAAAATCCAAATTCCGAATGGTCACCCTTCAGTCCATTCTCCCGTTATTGGAGAAGGATGTCTGGATGTGCTCCATAGATCTCAAGGACGCTTACTATCACATTCTGATAAGTCAAGAATCCAGGAGTCACTTACGCTTCCGCCTGGGAACCAGTCATTTCCAGTTCCAAGCACTGTCCTTTGGTCTCACCACAGCCCCCAGGGTGTTCACCAAGTGTCTGGCAGTAGTGACAGCTCACTTGAGAAGTCTACGATTCCAAGTGTTTCCCTATCTAGACGACTGGCTCCTTACTGCCACCTCCAAGCATCTGTTAGTTCGGGCTCTTATGACCACAGTCAGTTTGGGTCATTCACTAGGAATCACATTCAGTTGGGGAAAATCTGTGCTGCAGCCGTCTCAGCGTATTACCTTTATAGGCGCAGAGTTAGACACAAGAAGAATGCGACCATTCTTGCCGGTAGAAAGGATTCAGGTCCTGCAGTCTCAGGTTCAAACCTTGTTACCCAGATCACGAGTTCAGGCCAGACTGATTCTGCAGTTATTGGGCACGATGGCCTCGACTATTCTTCTAGTCCCATTAGCCAGGCTGCACATGCGGGTGCTGCAATGGCTACTGTCGGTTCAATGGTCCTTTCAGGAACTCCCCTTGAACCATTTGGTTCAGATTACGGAAATTTGCCATCGGGACCTACGTTGGTGGCTGCTTCGGTCCAACCTGGACCAGGGGCGACCCTTTGCCCTTCAGCCTCCCGTCGCCACAGTGACCACGGACGCCTCCCAGATAGGGTGGGGGGGGTCATTATCTGGACAGGTCTGTCCAAGGCACGTGGCAGGCTCACGAAACGCACTTAGATATCAATATCCTGGAAATGAGAGTGGTGCTACTGGTGTTGCAAGCACTTCATCATGCTCTTCCTCGGGGTACTATTGCGATTCTATCCGAGAACATGTCGGTAGTCTGGTACATAAACAAGCAAGGCGGAACCAGGTCCTACCCTCTTTGCCGAGAGGCCATGAGAGTGTGGCATTGGGCGATTTCTACCCAGTGTTTCCTAGTGGCAACGCACATTCCGGGGAAATCCAATGTGATTGCAGACAGGCTGAGCAGGACTCTCCTGTTGCCCCACGAGTGGTCCCTCAATGACAGGGTGGCTGCAAATCTCTTCGCCATGTGGGGCCTCCCTTGTTGCGACTTGTTCGCCAGCCCTCACAATGCGAAATGCAGGGAGTTCTTCACTCTGACTCCCTCTCAGGGGCAGATTCCCAGGGACGCTCTAGCTCACAGTTGGCCCCCATGTCTACTTTTCGCCTTCCCTCCGGTTCCCCTTCTCCCGAAGGTGATACAGAAGGCGATTTATCTAGGAAGTGACATGATTTTGATCGCTCCACACTGGCCTCGTCAGGTTTGGTTCCCCTTCCTTCTGAGGTATGCGGTGGAGGGCCCATGGTTTCTGGACCTGGTGCCCGACCTGTTAACTCATCAGTTGGGACAGTCTCACCCATCCCTCAGGTCCTTGAGGTTGGCCGCCTGGTTACTCCACTTCCAACCTTAGTCAGAGATAACTCTCTTTCTCCAGACGTCATCCACATTTTGTCCTCTTCTCACAAACCTTCCACTATTAAACTGTATTCCAGCAAGTGGAAGAGGTTATCTCTTTTGGCCCAGCAACGAGGTATAGATCCCCTTACCGCCCCAGTACCTCAGGTTTTAGAATTCCTGGCTTCTTTGTTTTATTTGGGCTCTTCAGTTTCCACAATTAAAGTCCAACTGGCGGCTATCTCTAATTTTCATGTCTCCTTTGAGCCTTCCTTAATGGCAAACAGGCTTTGCAAATCTTTCCTTAAAGGAGTGTGGCTCCTTCGGCCCCCAATAGCCCATCCTGTGCCCCCTTGGGACCTGAATATGGTTCTAGCTTCTTTAACTGCCCGCCCCTTTAAACCAGCAGCTACTTGTGATATAAAATTTCTATCTTGGAAAACCACCTTTTTGGTGGCAATAACGTCTGCCAAGCGGGTCTCAGAGCTTCAGGCTCTCTGTTCTAATCCTCGTTATTTGACTTTTCGCAAAGACAGAGTGTCCCTCAAGTTAAATCCCTCTTTCTTGCCCAAGGTAGCATCCCCCTTATGCATTCAACAATCCTTGGAGCTCCCTGTGTTTTTTCTCAAATTCTCCAATAACGCAGAATATATTTTCCATCAGTTGGATGTTCACAGACAGCTGCATTTTTATTTAAGTAGGACCAATCAGACACGAAAGTCAGATCAGCTGTTTGTGTCCTTTGCGGAAAATAGGTTGGGTCAGCCAGTGGCTAAAACCACCATAGCCAAATGGATTAAAGATTGCATTTTCTTCATTTATTCACGGTCCGGCTAAGAGCTACCCTTCCCAGTCAGGGCTCATTCTACCAGGGCAATGGCTACTTCGGTAGCATTCCACTCCAAATTATCGATAGATGATATCTGTGCGGCCGCTACCTGGACTTCTCCGCACACCTTCATTTCTCATTACAAGATAGATGTGGCTTCTCGGGGTAGAGCTTCCTTTGGTTCCACAGTTCTCAGGAGTGTTTTCCAATGAGCCACCCGGGATTTAGGTGCTAGGGACGCTGTCCCATCAGTTATGAATGTAGGCGAGATAGGATCCCATTACATCTTTTAGTTATGTACTTACTATAACTTCGGATGTATGGGATCCATCTCGCCTACATTCATACGTACCCGCCCTCCTTCCCCCTTCCCCCTTCCCATTGGATTTAGAGGGAATGTTGCTACTTATTGAATTTTTCTCTTGAAGGACTTTAGTTTGTTACAGTTGCTGGCATGTCTCTGTGTCTAGATGTAGGTATGAAAGCGAATAAACAAGATCTGGGGAAGCAGGTGTGGTGCATTCTGGGATAAGGGGTAGCCCAGCCAATTAGAGACTTCGTTCTACTATATAGTGGCCGAGTCGGAGCCGATGGATCGGCTCCGAACCCATCAATTATGAATGTAGGCGAGATGGATCCCATACATCCGAAGTTATGGTCAGTACATAACTAAAAGGTGGTTGTTTGTGAAAATATTACAGGGTTAGAAAAAAGGGGGAGGGAAGAGATGGTATAAAGGAGGAACATATACTGAAAAAATAATAAGGGAAGAGAAAGAGGAGGTTAGATGAGATGCTTAGTTGAGAGAAGAGTACAGGAGGGGAAAAGCAGAGAACAGGGGGAAAAAAAGGTGGGAGATGAAATGGAGGCTCAGAAAAAGGGTGAGGAATGCAGTCAGATAAGATAACTGTAGAGCATAATATTTCAATAAATTGCTCCAACGTTAGTATTTAAAGTAGACTTCTTATCGTAAAATACAGTAGGTAAAAATGCATTCAAATAACATCAGCTACTACAGTAGGTAAAAAAAGTGCATTCAAACAACCTCCGCTATTACATTATGGTGTGGTTACCACAGTTTAACAAAATAATTACTCATAGCACGGTAGCGCTATAATAAACACGTGAACAGTAGGGTAGTTGAATAGAGGCGTTAAGCAAGTCAGTACGCATAAAATATTATTGGCACAAGTAGACCACTAGCTTTATAGCAATAGATAGTACTGTGCGTAAATAATACGTTTTGACACAACATGAGAAGTAGGTACAGAAACCATCACTTCTAAGCTGTATGGTATCCTAAATAAGGAACCGTTCCTGCAGACACTGTGCAATTAACAGTAAAGCACACCCAAACAAATGTAATTAGAAGCCAGTGACAGAAACACTTCTTACAGGCACTTTGTGCAAATAAGAGCAAAGCACAACCAAACACATATAAGTAGTGAATCCAGTGTCAGAAGTAGTGACACTTCCGAGAGTTACATAGTAACGTAAAATATACTGCTATTATACATTGATTTTATCTGAGCACTGAGCCTACCTAGTCAGTGTGCGCACAACTCCACAATATGGGTCAAAGGATACAGGAAAAAATGGCGCAGATTCCGAAGTGTGGCTATTATTGGCCACAAAGCATCATGGGAGGGACGGGGGTGAGGTAATACCACAATAGCGGACTATAATGGCTATACACTTTGCGGGTAGATGGCGCTACGCCATCCGTGTGCCAACATGAGTTGTAGCTGACCAGGACCAGCTTTAAGAGAAGGCAAAATAAAATGTTAAAAAGACAGAGTAAAATAATATGCATTTTACACATACACTGTTCTTAAAAGGCAACTGTTGCTGGAAAGGATTCCATAGATAAAACTGCTCAGAAGGAATGGGTGGTCCTTCTGGGTTGGAAAGAGTTTTAAAGTCTTTGTAGTGATGCAAGGGACCTGGTCAGCATGCGGCACAACTCCACGATATGGGGCCATCCTTTCATCATTTTGTCTTAATTTTCAAACTTATTGCCTAAAAATCCTTGCCTGTGGCTTAAACCATGGACATTAATCTAGACATCTACTCTTGTAAAAACAAGCGAGGTTGTCTTCTACATGCGATGTGCTCAGTATTTTTACATTCCCCCACACCACCTTAATTCTAGTCTTTCCCACTTCACATTTAAAATACCCCTGACTGTATCCTATAAAAAAACTTCTGTAATATGCAGTTTATATTATATTTTTGCGCATATGTTAAGAGCAGAAACTGGTTTGCTTGGTTACTTCGGTGCCCTTAAAAACAATGATTTAAAGTTTTTTTTTTTGAGGGGGGGGTGTATGCTTTACAGTTCTACCGTTTAACGCAGTTAATAGAATTCTTCTTAGCCACTTTGTCTCGCAAAGGCACATTTCACATGTTTAATTTTATTCTAATAGGATTGGTGGTTCACAGTCTTCCTTTATTCATCATAATGTTGCTGGTCTCCATCCAGATCTTCTCCATCCCTGATCATCAGTTTCTGGTTCAAATCATAACTACTGATGATTCTATTAGCATGCTCTCTCTTTCTTTTTTTTTTTTTTTTTTTTTTTGCTTTCCCTGTCGCTCAACCATTTTCCTTTGGAACAATGGAAAAGGTTTCACTGGCAAAAGTCTTGAGTTTTATTGTTAGAAGACTGTGGTAGACCCCTTCTTGCTGGCTCACTCTGTTGTCTGAACGTTTTCCTCCTTAGTCTGTTTTGTTTCCAAAAATGTCTTTGATACTGCAGGAAAAATACTCTGAAGGAAGCTGGATTCAGCAGCTTGAATCTCACGTGTGCTGGGACAAACTTGCTTCTCTTCTGCCAAGTTTGTTGTGAATAGCAAACACTCTGCTATCATCAGGTTTTAATAATTTCCCCCTTCTGCTACAGTTTTATCAGGAACAGTTCTTTCTGCTGGCATGATTGCATCTTTACTAATGTAAGTCTTGGCTGTATGGCCAGGTTAGAACATTCACATAGTGTGCCCTTTCAGTTAAATCCTATTGTCGAACTCCCATCTAGTTGCTTTTCTGTAGTTTCATAATATCAGTACAAGTCCATGTTCCAGTTTCTGTGGTGTCATAGAAAATCTCAGTATTTCTCTGTATACTCACTCTTCTTGCTTTGTTTTCAAACTGCTCTTCTTCAGAAGCTCATACTCAGCCTTTTCTTCATTTCATCCTCTTGAGTTTTGTCAGCTCATTTGACTAGCTAGTTAAAGCTTTTTTATTTCCACTCTGTTATTTGACAGTATATATATTCCTTTGGTGCTTCATTTTTCAAACAACTTTGAGTGCATTTGATTTGTTATTTCTCTAAATTATTAGAAACCCATGTCCTGTACTAAAGCTGAATCTGAAACTTTTTTTTGCTGAACAGCTGCAGGATTCTTACCAGCCTGAGTTTCTGTGGTCCTTTTCTTTCTGCTTTTCTGTTACTTTCCCAGTATTTATTTGGGATCCTGGCAGTATAGTTATTAACCAGTAACTGACCTCTATTCATTTAGATAGCTCCCCCCGACCATACACAGTCAATTTCCATATTGGAAAGGTACTGCTCAACCTGAGGAGCCATTTTGCAAGTTCTTCTCTGCTGAGGCTTACATTCTTTGTAGTAATACTACTATGGAATCTGCAGTTGAATCTTGGGTTTGGGGCTGAATATATCTGGAACAGATGGTGGGAATGCATTGTATGACACAAGCACTGTAATTCTTAGGATTCAGTGGTGTGGGCCTCTCTGAAAGGAGAGAAATAACGTATGTTCGAATTTGGAAATGTTAATACTTTTACATTTGCTGCTGTTGAAAATATTTTACATTTTTCCACTGTATTTCACTTGTGTTTCCAGGTCGAGGGCGAGGAGAATTCTACCAAAGAAGCTTTGATGAGGTTGATGGTGGATTTGGTCGCAATGGAAAAGAAATGCACAGATCACAAAGCTGGGAAGAGAGGTAGTGGCAGATGACCGCTTTAACATGCGTTTATATGTGTTTTGTGTATGTGTGTGTGCGGGTGTATAACGTCAGCAGATCACTATGCATACTTCAGGAATCCCCCAACCAAATAAATCTTTAAAAAATAAATCTTAAAACATGCACAACCCTTGCTAATTATATATACTGACTGTGAGATTGAGCAATACTGGGGAAAAGGGATATTCACAGCCTTGGGGATTGTGTGATCTTGCACAACTGTTGACATCTCTTTAGTATACCAAACTGTGTCAGTTAAACAGATATTGATTAAGCAAGCTATGATGATGGGTACTGCCAGCCATGCCAAGGAGATGTAGGACAGTGGATGTCAGACTTCTGCTAGCACAGCTAGATGCAGCTTTCTAAATAATTGTCATTTGTATATCAAGCTGATTTGCACAGATGCTTGTGTTGAAAATGTGTTTGTGAGCTTTGATTGTGCTGATTATATTAAAATGTGTCAACAGTGCACCCTGCTGAAATGAAGAGAAATGTACATGTATTATGGTATCTGAATCAAATATATATGTTTTAATAGATAACACTGGCACAGCAATAGTTAACCAGTTGGCTTATTTTAAGAAAAATAAGGGAAATGTAAATGAGCTGTTAAATCATTGAACAGCACCCCACAGCGCTGAGTAGGCCCGGCGATGGTTGGTCTGCAAGCAGCCATTATCAGTTAGCTTTTGGAAAGGAAGAGGGGAAGTGTTGTAAATGTTTCTGGCTCTTAGGCAATGCTGTAAAAGCTCTGAGTATGCATTGTAGCAAACCTGGAGTCCGGTGACCAGATGAGGTAATTCTGCAAGTCATCCTGGAGATTATATTTTACATGGAGTAATCTCAGACTATAGAGTATTCTGTTTGAGAGCCTGACTAGAAATACTGCTCATGTATTTCATCTTGTCTTGCCCAACTTAGTTATTAGGGAACAGTATTTATAGTGAAGCTTACTTTAGATATTGTTTTTCTTTGTCTGTCCATCAGTGTTCTTTTCAATTCTTCTTTGTGATTTGAACTCTGTGGTTTATTGTGAACATATAATTCAGTATTTCATGTTTTTATTTATTATTAAATATATTTAAAACTTTTTATTGTGGCTGCTGCTTGTAGAGAGTATCTAACTTTTGAGAGTACTTACATTTATTTGGTGACACTGTGTGGGTCACTCCACAAGGCCTAGCCGTCTTGGTGAATTACTAACATTTGTATTAGTATTAATATTACACAGTATAATTGGACACCTTTTGTTAGGGGCCTTAGATTAGCTGATTGTGAAGTGTCTGGTGGCAGTAATACTTACCTCATATTCTGGGCAGAAGGGGGCAACAGCAGGTACACCTGTGCCAGCTTTTCCCAGGTGCATGTATGTGAAAAATCAAATCGCTCAGGGTGTGTGTCAGTTACTTGAGGCAGAGACACGAAGCATTGGGTGTACAGAGTGTGTGCTGGAGGACTTGGCTTGGATACTCTGCCGAGAACCTAACACTACACCTGTACCAGTGGGGAGTCTTATTGGGGATCTGGAGGGAGCCAGATATAGAGACATCCAGACCCTGGGCTAAGTGTGTTCCCTGTGTGCTGTTAAGGGAAATTGTACTTGATACAGAGATGTTTGCATCTGGAAAATACGGTGTGTATCCATTGGTATTTCAAGTGCAGATCCCTTTCCAGTGTCAGTGGTGAGATTTCAGTCTCCTTGATTACTTGCCCAGCATGGGGCTGACACATACTGGTGCCCATCAGATATTGGTAGCAGTGGTGGGCGTCATATAGGCATTTTATAAAATTTGTGACATTCCCACCTTTGCACAGAACATAATTGTCTCCAGTTTTTACATTTGGGGATATACTCTTTGTGGTGCACATCATGACATCGCTTGCTGGACTTAGAGGCCATGTGAAACCCCTTTAGTCTACAACTGTCCTCCCCAATTAAATTTAAGTAATTTGCTTATGGGACAGATCACTGGTGTGTCTTGAATCATCATTTCACCGCTAGACCACAAGAGAGCCAAGGGTAATTGCAGCATATACAATCATTTCAAAATAGCCAGTCTTCCATTACGTTTTTTGGGAAGTGGTAGGAACTGAAGGAACTAGTGACAGTTAAGAGGTTAAAATTAATTCTTTGACACTAGAGGTCAGATAATGTGATCATAATCACTGAGCCAGTACTGCCCAATTGTTTATTACAGGCATGATCCTGCATCAGATGTTTAAAATACTAAAACCTTAAGTGTTATGTAATTGAAATACAAGTATCCAGTACTCACAGGCACCGCTGACACCGTTTGATAAGAGTGCAGGGTGAATACATAAAACTCTGCAGGATTTTGGAACAGTAGATGTTCTTCATTCCACATTGCTGCAGTCCTAACTATTGGGTAGTCCGCTGTCCAGTCGGCCCGAATACCAAAGTATATGGCTGACGTCGGTCAGGGCGCATTAGACTGACGTCAGTACGTCAGGGTACTAATGCGCATGACCGACGCCATATCCTCAGTCTTTTTTGCCGCATGGTCCGATGCAGAAGCAATTTTGCGAGTGCAGGTTGGCGTTCTGAAAGTTTCTGAAGCCAGAGTTTCAGACCGAATCAAAGTTGGCTAAGTACCCGTTGGGAATATTTTGGTTTTTCTTGCCTCAGTATTTAACCGGATGTCAGAAAAAGTGAATAACTGTATTTCTTGTGGGAAACAGATACCTCATAGGGATTACCATACTTTGTGTATACCTTGTTTAGGGCCTGAGCACGACGTTGTTGGATGCCGCTCTTGTGCTAGATTTAACAAACGCACTATTAAGAGAAGGTTAGACTGTGCCAGGTTAGTGTTTGGGAAGCGTTGTAATTATAAAATGCCGTCGGATGTTCCGACGCCGGCTTCGGCTAAAAAACGCAAGGACAAAACAGCAAAGACTAGAGTGGAGGAACCGACAGTCCCAGACGTCGGTTCTTTAGAGGGCTCAGTGGAGCCGGAGGTTTTGCCAGGTGTTTCTTTGGAGTCTCAGGGAGAGACTTTACTGTTACAGGATGTATCCTCTCAGGAAGTAGGCCAGGCTGAGGGGGCTTCTCAGGTGGCTGTTCTTCCCTCTCTTCCTAAGGTGGTCAGAGCCTCCCCTTCTGTTTCCAAGGCTTCTTTGAGGGCAGGCGAGTTTTGCTTCAGTGGGGGTTTCTCCTAGTACTACAGGGTCTTTGCCTAAGAAACATATGCTTAAAATGGCAGAGGATTTGATTACTATGATAAGAGGTTCTATGCCCCCTCCTGATAAGAGGCCTAGGGTGGAATCTGAGTTTGAGAGTTTTGAGCAATGCTCGGAGGCTTCTGAGTCTTCGGCTGAAGACTTGCAGGAGTACCCTCCTTATTCTGATTCTGATGTGGATGATTCTACTCCTTCAGCTTCCCCTCCTGAGGATTTTTCATTTTCAGAGACTCTGCATTCCATGAGGGAGCATTTCAAATGGGAAGGTCAAGATTTCTCTGATTCCAGGAAAAGGCTTAGGGAATTCTTGTTTTTACCACAGCACAGGCCTTTAGCTATACCTCCTGTTTTGAATGTGGTGGAAGATGTTTTTGCAGAGGCTTCCTGAATCCTGATTCTTTGCCTCCTGCCCCAGTTAAACCGGATAGGTATTATAGGGTGCCTGAAGCTCATAAGTATCTTTTAAGAGTCCTAGGGCAGACCCGAAACTGTCTCTCAGGGGCCTAAAGGTGTGAAGGCCTCAGTTGTTAAAAATCCTGTCCCTCCTGATAAAGAGGCAAGGGCTTTGGATAGATGGGGAAAGAAAGTGTATACTTCTTCCACTTTAGCCATGAGGGCGTTGAATTGTCAGTTTCACATGTTAAAATATCAGAATTTTCTTCTTTCACAGTTGAAATCTAAGGTGGATGCTCTGGCAGAAGGTATTGAGTGTAAAGAGTTGCAGGATTTAGTTCATGTGTCTGAACAAGTGGGTAAACATTCCTGCAATGTGGTTTTGATGCTGTGCAGGCCTCCTCCAGGGTGGCTGCCACTGGTTCTGTTCTTCAGAGGCACGCCTGGTTGAGAGATCAAAACTTAGCTGAGCATGTTAAGACAAGGATTTTGGATGCTCCTTTACAGTCTGATGTGTTGTTTGGTTCGCCTGTGGAAGCAGTTTTAAAGAAGATGGAGGACAAGGCTAAGTCTATGCAAACTGTTAAGGATTTTTGCAGGTGCAGCCTCCAAGTTTAGTAGAAATTGGCCTGCTAAGGGATGGACTTATCCTGCTTATGATTCCCAGTCTAGGGGTAGGTCTAGACGTGGTAGGGGCAGAGCTCAAGGTGCTTTTAGGCCTAGGACAGGAGTTCACCTGCTCAGACTTCTGGTGAGGGCAGGGGTCAGTCCTTTCGTAAGCAGACCCAATGACCTGCCTTTTCAGCTGCCAGTGCCTTCTCGCCTGGCGGCACCTCTAGGAGGAAGACTGTCTCTTTTCAAAGAAAATTGGGATTTAATTACCCAAGACAAATGGGTTCTGGATATCATTCATCACGGTTACAGGTTTTATTTCCATACCTTGCCTCCTTTCAAAGGCATGCCAGACATTCCTCCTCTACAAAGACAAGAGGCTCACAAGCAAATTTCTCAGTTACTCCAAATAGGGGCCATTCAGCCGGTTCCTGTGCCAGAAAGGGGCCTAGGATTTTATTCTCGCCTGTTCCTAGTACCAAGGAAGGGGAACACGTGGAGACCAATTTTGGATTTATCTATCCTCAACACTTATCTGGACATTCCCAAGTTCAAAATGTTGACGTTACAACAGCTTTTACCTCTGCTGGGCAAGGATCACTGGATGGTAACTTTAGATCTCAAGGAAGCTTACCTTCATGTGCCTATAAGACTAAGTTGCAGAAAGTATCTGCGTTTCGAGCTGGAAATTCTCATTATCAGTTCTCTGCATTGCCCTTTGGCTTATCTACTGCCCAGAGTATTCACAAAGGTTCTGGCTCCAGTGATAGCTTACTTCAGGCTAAAAGGAATTCAAATCTATCCTTACTTGGACGATTGCCTGATTCTGGCTCAAGAAAAGGAAGACCTTCTACAGCATTTGGAATATGTCATAGCAGTGCTAAGATGCCTAGGGTATTCTGTGAACGAAATAAAGTCCAGTCTAGTACCCTCTCAAGACATGTGCTTTCTGGGTGTGAGACTGAATACAGCAGCCCAGATGGCCTTTTAACCCCGGACAAACAAAAGAATCTTTCCAGTTACTTCCATCAACTATCTCTTCAGTCCGGGCTGACTGCAAGGACAGTCCTTCAAGCCTTAGGGTTCATGGCATCTTGTATTCTGGTGCTTCCCAATGCCAAACTGCATATGAGGAAGCTACAATGGTATCTCAAAAATCTATGGACACAGCACTGCCAGGATTTGGACACTGTCATTCAAATAATACCTTGCATTCAAAAGGAATTTTTGTGGTGGGCTCAGGAATGTCACCTAAACAAGGGACTCTCTGTGACCCGGCCAGAGGCGAGTCAGATTCTCACGACAGATGCCTCAGACATTGCTTGGGGAGCTCATCTAAATGGAAAGTGGATACAAGACAAGTGGCCTGCCAGACTACAGCATCTACATATCAACATGAAGGAGATGTTAGCAGTCCAGTTTGCATTAATGGCTTTCAAGGAGTTACTTCTTCCAGGGCAGGTGTTGATTCTAACAGACAACACAACTGTCATGTGGTACATCAACAAACAAGGGGAACACATTCTTACCCATTGTGCAGGCAAGCAATGATTTTATGGGAGACTGCGCTAAGCTTGCAACTAACTCTTCAGGCAAGGTTTCTGCCCGGAGCACAGAACTCCTTAGCAGATGTGTTAAGCAGACAAATCATGGATCCCCACGAGTGGAAACTGGATCTTCATGTATTTCAAAAGTTGACAGTGTCCTGGGGAACTCCAGACATAGATCTGTTCGCTTCTCCACTGAACCACCAGCTGCCAAAGTTTTGCACAAAGAGGTTTCATCACACAGCTTGGGAAGTGGATGCTCTTTCTTTCAGTTGGAAAAATCTTCATGTGTATGCGTTTCCACCTCTGCCTCTTCTTCCAAAGGTGCTTCTAAAGGTCAGACAAGACAAGCCAAGGATGATTTTAATAGCTCCAGATTGGCCTCGGCAGCATTGGTACCCATTACTGAGGAATCTGGTAAAGAAGCCTCCATGGCCTTTACCCTTGATTCCACATCTGTTGTCTCAGAAGGACGGTCGCCTGCACAATGTCAAGCTTCACTCTCTTCATCTAACAGCCTGGCATATTCTGTTTTGAAAGACAGCAGGTCTCAACTTCCTCAACAAGTTTTAAATGTGATTATGGAAGCCAGAAGACCTAGTACAAGGAAAGTGTACGCAGAAAAATGGAAGAGATTTTTATTTTGGACTGCAGCAAAGAATTTGGAGATTTCAGAGCCTAATTTGAGTGTGGCTCTTCAATATCTTACTGAGTTATTGGACAAAGGTTTGTCTTTCTCTTCCATTAAGATTCATGCTGCAGCAATTTCAGCTCACTATGATTGTGACCCACCATTGTTTTCACACCCTTTGTTCAAGCAATTTCTTAGAGGGGCAAAGAATATAAGACCCCCAATGAGAGCTCCTACTCCTGCTTGGGATCTCAATTTTGTGTTGGAGAAACTTACTCTACAACCTTTTGAGCCTGCAGCTACTGCTGAACTGAAATACTTGTCATGGAAGACTGCTTTTTGTTGGCCATTACTTCTGCAAGAAGGGTTTCTGAGTTACAGGCCCTTATGGCGGTTGAGCCTTTTTGATTTTTCATAAGGATAGGGTATCATTACGTACTAATCCTTCCTTTATGCCTAAAGTGGTTTCTAGTGTGGCTTTAAACCAAACTATTCATTTGCCTACTTTTATGCAGATCCCCAAAATAAAGGGGAAAAGATTTTGCACACTTTAGATGTACACAGGCAATTGCGTTATTATTTGAGCAGGACTAAGGATTTTAGGCAGTCTCAGCAGTTGTTTGTTTCTTTTGCTTTGAGTTCTCAGGGCAAGCCTGTATCAAAACAAACTATTTCTAGGTGGATTGGGTTTTGCATCGCATTTTGTTATTCCCATCATGGCAAGGAGATTCCAGCTGGGATTAGGCCTCATTCCACTAGGGCTACTGCCACTTCAACAGCTTTTAAGGGGTGGCAACTAAGGATATTTTGGAGGCAGCTACTTGGAGTTCAGTGCATACTTTCTCTAAGCATTACCACCTTCCTCTCTACTCTAAGTCTAGGGCTGGTTTTGCCACAGCTATTTTGCAAGGCATGTTATCAGCTCCTGCTTCCTTATGATTTGCCAGCCTCCCTTACCTCTGCTTTGGGATTCTACCCAATAGTTAGGACTGCAGCAATGTGGAATGAAGAACATAGTACAGTTTTGTACCTACCATAAATGTAGATGTTCGAGGATCCACATTGCTGCAGTCCAATTTACACTCCCTCCTTCCCCTCTGTGTTTAGGGGTGGTTGTGTAGGTGAGGTTATATTTTGCTAATTTTGTATATTTTGTATATATATATATATATATATTTTGATGCAGATATGTTGGGAGTTTTTGGTTTTGGCCTTATCTTTTCAGGGTCTTCTGACATCTGGGGCAAGAAAAGACTGAGGATATGGCGTCGGTCATGCGCATTAGTACCCTGACGTACTGACGTCAGTCTAATGCGCCCTGACCGACGTCAGCCATATACTTCGGTATTCGGGCCGACTGGACAGCGGACTACCCAATAGTTAGGACTGCAGCAATGTGGATCCTCGAACATCTACATTTATGGTAGGTACAAAACTGTACTTTATAAGCTGCTTCAGAAAAGATGGATCATCATGGATTTTCAAACATTTGCAGGTTTCTCATTTGTAACTAAGCTGCTGGAGTGGCCAGCTCACACTCTTCCACTTGTCCAAACAAAAGGCTGCAGCAGGCAGAAAAATAGACCCCACTGGCAGTCAGCAGTACCTGCAGCCATCTGCATTTCTTATTTACAGCTTGCTAAGCCTTAGCAGTTGGGAAACAAATAACACAAGTGAAAATATTAGGGCTAATCCTTATGATAATTTCTCCCTAGCCTTTTTAAGAAAGCGTATATTTGATGTAATTCCATATCATTTTTGCAGTATTGGTAACCTAAGGAATCTCTTACCATGGATAGTCCAATGTTTAGCTAGTATAGCAAAGCCTTTAGAACTTATAGCTGTCGTACGTCACACTTAACGCTCACTGCACAAATTGTAGGGCATAAAGGTGATATATCAAGCACCATCATTGAACATCAGTCTGAATGCCCTTCTGCTGTGCTGATTACCAAGCCACATTTCAAATTAGTGCCCCATTAATTTTTTTTTTCTTATTTATTTTTTCTTTAGTGCTGTTTGGTCTGTGTCATCCATAAAGGGAAAATGTCAGTTTGGGAGACAGATTCCCCACAGACTATCAGAACCAGTGTCAATTCTGTTTGGGTGCTTCCCATATGATCATATGCAAACTTTGTCCCTAACACCCTTCATAGTCGTATCTCCTCTTTATCTCTAAAACCAGCATCTTAAATTGTTGGCTCAAGGTGCTGTGGTGGAATCTTCCATTCCCAAGCATCAGCCATCTGCCAAGAAAAACCCAAAGAACTTAAGTCTGATAAGGCTGCTGTCCATTCTCGCTGTACATCTTTCTTGAGGTTAGTGAAAGCCCAGAGGATCGTCTGGTGGTGGCTTCAGATTCTTCTGCCATAACTCCCATTGGAGGCTGGCATGGATCTGACATCTTGCACTTCTTGGAGGCTTTACAAACAACTGCTCCTGACATTGAGGAGAAACTTCTGCTTATTATTTCTGAGGGCCTGAGAGGGATTCCTCAGATTTTAGTTGAGGAGTTTTCTTCTCCATTGTTTAAATGTTGCCAGGGGTTTGACTCCCAGGGTTTTTTCATGTGGATCTCTCGCAGTAAAAAGAAACAGAAAACCAAACGTATTTCTAATGTACTGAAGGATCTCAAATGTGAATGGCAGGATTTTACTCGGGGGTTATTCAGTACTTTGATGGCTTTGAAGCCTCCTCAAAGGGTGTCTGTGCCTGCCTCTCTCTGGTCTTCCACTGCTGGTAGGTTCATAGGTATTTACTATGCTAATGACGACAATGGCCTTTTAAGCCTAGCCGTGCATCCCAAATCTCTGTGAACTTCTGGTATCCTTGATAAGTGTAAGCAGGGACTTGGGAGGTGAAACATTTACAGATTGCCTGTGTCCATTAAGAGACATAGGTGCCAAACCAGGGATGAACTTCCGGTTCCCCATCCAGTTGCCCAAGTACACTTGAATTGGGTTAGGGAGGAACTCTGCTTCACATGGATGGGGAGTCTGTTCTAGGGAAGGGGTAGTATCTGGGATACATACGTGTCTCTCCAGCATATCCTCTTTATATCACAGGCAAAGCTTAAGTGTTTAGAATGGTTAATTCTGGTGGTGGTTGTTTGCGGATATGCAGGAGGTCCATCAGAGTGGGGTCTGACAGTGTCTTTTATGCCAGACATAATCTCCCCTCAACAGCCTGTAGGAGAACGAAAACAGGGCTTCAGCCTTCAGGCTGTCTGCACCGGACATGTTACTTATGCCCTGCATTTTTAGTGAGGGACCTCTGTGGACGTTCCAGTTGTTGGATATGACTAGTTAGGGACAATCCAAAGGGGGCATTGTACTATGATAGGTCTGATAAATGACAAATACAGTGGAGCAGTGACTTCCTTCGACATCAGTTCCATACCTTTGTTTATAAGTTGCACAACATAGAATGATTTCCTCACTACTGCGGACATGTGATGATCAAAGGCTAGATTACTGTCTGTGCGTCTCCAAGGCTGTGACTACTCTGTCAACACTTAAGAGGTGTGTTGTCAATATGATAGATACCAGGGATGGAGGACTCCTTGAAGGATATTACCACGCACCTCTTGGCATTTAGTTTTAGTCCATGACTTTGGCACCGGTTGTTTGTGACTGCCCTTCCTGCAGAACATCTGTATCTTTGGGCGATTCAATAACCGCTCCTAATTTGCAGTCATCAGCAGATTTAGTCAGCCAGAGGCCATTGACATTGGCCTTGATTTCAGAAAAGTAAATGCCAAAAAAGAGCAGTCCCAGGACTGTTCTCTGATGGACTGCAGTTGTGACTGGTGTGTCTCTAGAGGTTGACTCCCCAATTCTAACTTCTTGGGTCCTGTCTGTGAGTCAGTTGGCTGTCCACCGGGTGGCATAAGGGTTTGTGCCTAACCTCTTAAGATGTGATGTTGTCTAGTCACCATTCTCACGTTAGGGTCTTGGATCCAATATCGGATAAAAGCTAGCATACTCAGAACATAGCTTAGCTCAAGCTTTTCCCCTCCCATAATGCTCTGCTGCCCTCCACTCCCTCAGATCTCGTTTGCCGCTCAGTCAGTCACACAGATTGCTCAGCTCCTCTTTAGTGCAAGTGTCTATTTTGGAAAGTTTCTTAAATTTCTGTTGTTCTTCATGTTTCACTGTTGCAGTCATTACATTTGGGTTATCCAACTCCTGAAATTTTTCGTTTTTGAGTTTCAGAACTGAAGTCTTCAGCTAGAGTTAAGTACCCCGTTGGGGAAACTTTTTCTTGCTCCTTACTGATGTCAGTAAAAGTTAATAATTGAATTACTTGTGGAAAGCAAATACCTCATAAAGATTTTCATTCGTACTGTATTCCTTGCCTAGGCCCTGACCACGACGTACTTTACTGTTGGTTTTGTGCTTTATTTAATCAACGCACTATCCATCGTCGGTATATTTTCGCCTCTAAATATTTCGGATGTTCTTCATGTTTCACTGTTGCAGTCATTACATTTGGGTAATCTGCTGGCAGGTTGCCCTCAGTCAGCCTGATTAACAAAGTCTTGGGTCCTGCGTCTGTTGCTGTCCCTTCTTCCATGACGTCGGGTCTTCAGGGGTATAAAACACGCAGCCGACGCCATTATATCAGTCTTTCTTGCCGCGCAGTGCCCAAAGCAGAAGCAGTTCACAAGTGCTGGTCAGCCGACTCCTGAAATTTTCATTTTCGAGTTCCAGAACCGAAGTCTTCAACTAAAAGCTAAGTACCCCATTGGGGAAACTTTTTCTTGCTGCTTACCGATGTCAGTAAAAGTTAATTGCATTACTTGTGGGAAGCAAATACCTCATAAAGATTTTCATTTGTACTGTATTCCTTGCTTAGGCCCTGACCACAAAATGCCTTGTTGTCGATTTTGTGCTAAGTTTAATCAATGCATGATTAAACGTCGGAATATTTCTGCTTCTAAATATTTTGGCTCAAGATTTAACTGTCCAGAAATGTCGTCGGTTAGCAGTCTGGCTACCGGAATACCAAAAAACGCAAAGAAAAAGACAGACCGTCGAGGTCCAAAACAGACAATGTTTCTCCTAAGCCAGTCGCCGGTACTCAGTGAGGCACTTTCACAGCCCCTGATACCCGTTACTTCTGATTCGCAGGCCTCTACTGAGACCCATTTGGAGTCCGGTATGCCGCGAGATGCTTCAATTATGGAACTCGCGGATGTCTCTACCTTTTATGGGTCCGGAGCCACTGTGCCGGCACCATCTTCTGAGGGTGTTTTCAGGCCTACAGATTTGTGTATTAGACCGACGCCATCTTCAAAACTAAGGCCAAAATCTAAATCGTTGTCTAAAAAATCAATGCCTGGGCCATATGTGCAGGCCCCTATGCCTAAAAAACAAATGATCAAAATGGCTGAAGATTTAATTACTCTGATCAGAGATAGCCAACCCCCTCCTTCTAAGAGGCCTAGGCAAGACATTGATTATGAGTCTTCTGAACAGGATTCTATTTCTTCTGACTCTTCTAATGAACAGGATTTGTCTATTCCTACTTATGAGGACTCTGATGCAGAGGATTCCATTCCTTCTGCCTCTCCCCCTGAGGATTTTTCGTTTGGGGAAACTTTACATGCCTTAAGGGAACATTTCCAGTGGGAAAGTCAGGATTTCTCTGAATCTAAAAAGAAACTTAGGGATTTTCTTCTACTTCCTCAGCATAGGCCTTTGGCTATACCTCCTGTTGTAGACATTGTTGTTGATGAATTTTCAGACTCTAGTATGACTCCTGATTCTCTGCCTCTGAAGCCAAACAGATACTACAGGGTTCCTGACTCTCAAATTCCTTTTCAAAAACCCTATTGCTGATCCTGAAACCATTTCTCGGGGTCTCAAGGGCATTAAAGCCTCTACTGCCAAAAAACCTACCCCTTCTGATAGAGCCTCCAGGGCACTGGATAGATGGGGTAAGAAGGTTTACACATCTGCAAACTTGCAATCAGGGCTTTAAACTGTCAATTTTGTTTGCTTAAATATCAACAGCATATCATGGGACTACTTAAACAGAAAATTATGTTAATCTCTGACTGTGTGGAAAATAAAGAATTGCAGGATTTATTGCATTCATCTGAACAAGTTGGAAAACATACTTTGCAATGTGGTTTTGATTGCTTGGAGGCCTCTTGCAGGGCTGCTGTAACTGGATATGTGCTAAGAAGGCATGCTTGGCTCAAAGAGCAAACTCTGCCTGAACATGTTAAAGCAAAGTTGTTGAATGCTCCCTTAAAACAGGACCGTCTCTTTGGTAATAAGGCTGAAGAAGTGTTAAAAAAGATGGAAGATAAAGCTAAATCTATGCAAACTGTGAAAGATTTCTTACAAGTGCAACCTCCAAGATTTAGTAGGCACTGTCCTACTAAGAACTGGTCCTTTCCAGTCTCCTCTAGAGCCGCTCAAGTCAAATCACGACATTCCAAAGGCTCCAGGTTTCAGTCACAAGGAACTTTTAGAACAAAACAATGGGGGTGCCTCCACCTCTAAATCTGGAAGCAACAAGGCACCTCCCTATGGTAAACAGTCTCAGTGACTTCCCTCTACAATCACCAAGCACTTACCTCTTAACCGCCCCTTTGGGGGGAAAACTAGTATTTCATGCACGAAACTGGCAACATATTACCCAGGACAAATGGGTGTTAAATATAGTATCCCAGGGATACATATTTCACTTCCACACATTGCCAATCCCAAACGGATGGCCATATCTGCCCCAAAATCAGTGGGCAGAGGCTCAGAAACAAGTTCTGTCTCTCATGAACATGGGGGCTATTCAACCAGTACCAGAAGAGGAAAAAGCACAAGATTTCTATTGCAGACTTTTTCTGGTACCCAGAAAAGACAAATCATTGCGTCCAACTCTGGACTTACCTACTCTAAACACATTTCTGGACATTCCAAAATTCAAGATGCTGACTCTTCAACAGTTACTACCTATGCTAGGCAAAGATGCCTGGTTGGTAACTATAGACTTAAAAGAGGCTTACCTGCATATCCCAATCAGGGAATCTTGCAGAAGATACCCCCTCTTCAAAGCAGGCTACTTGCATTACCAGTTCTCTGCACTGCCCTTTGGCTTATCTACTGTTCCCATGGCTTTCACAAAGTGCTTGGCACCAGTAATTGCATTTTGCAGGCAAAGAAATATTCAAATATATCCATACCTGGATGATTGTCTAATTCAGTTAGAAAACAAGGACATTCTTCTAAAGCATCTGGCGTTTGTAAAAAGGGTTCTAACTTGTCTAGGGTACACCATAAATGAAAATAAATCACGACTGGTACCCTCTCAAAAAATTACATTCCTGGGTGCAAGCTTGAATACAACTGCCCAGATGACTTACCTTACGCCAGAAAAGCAAATTCAGTTGATGACTTCAAACAGGTGGCCACAAAAACCCAGCTATTTGCAAGAAAATTCTGCAGGCCTTGGGGTTCATGACCTCCTGCATTCTTCTAATTCCATATGCAAGACTGCATATGAGGAACCTTCAGTGGTACTTAAAAAGTTTATGGAGTCAACATTGTCACAACCTGGAAGCAATGATTCGTATTATACCTTACCTGCAACTAGAGTTCCTATGGTGGGCAGAGGCCTGCCACCAAAACAAGGGACTGCCATTCACTTCACCCCCTGCCGCCCAAACCTTAACAACAGATGCATCAGACTATGCTTGGGGGCTCATCTGGCAGGGAAGTGCATTCAGGGCAAATGGAGCCCAAATCAGATGCACCTACATATCAATTAGAAAGAGATGCTAGCTGTACAGAATGCTTTGACAGCCTACAAAGACTACCTTTATCCAGGACAACTAATGATAAAGACGGACAACACCACAGTTATGTGGTACATAAACAAGCAGGGGGGTACACATTCCTACCTCCTTTGCAGCCTAGCCATGGCACTGTGGAACACAGAGTTGACCTATCAGATACAACTACAAGCTCAATTCCTGCCAGGAAAACTAAATCCTCTGGTAGACGAACTAAGCAGAAATCTTATTGACCCACACGAATGGAAATTGGAACCATAAGTTTCCAACATGTTGAAAAGCAATTGGCGGAACCCAGACATAGATCTTTTTGCATCACCCCCGAACTATCAGTTGGACAAATTCTGCACAAGATTTTATCACAAAAAAGCTTGGAAAGTGGATGCTCTATCATTCAGCTGGAAAAACACATCAGTCTATGCGTTTCCCCCTCTGCCTCTGCTCTCCAAAGTTCTACTAAAAGTCAAACAGGACAAGCCAAAAAATTATTTTGATTGCTCCAGACTGTCCTCGCCAACACTGGTACCCACTCCTGCGCAGTGTGTCACACCTTCCTCCGTGGGACCTGCCTTAGACACCTTACCTACTGTGTCTCAGCAGAACTATCAAATTCTGCACACACAGCTCCAAACTTTGAATCTTGCAGCGTGGCTAATCAAGTAATTTCACCCTTGGCATCCCTCAGCAAGCCAGTGATGGATGTCATTTTGGAGACTAGAAGACCTCACACTAGAAAATCTTATGATGACAAATGGAAAAGATTCTGTGCCTGCAACCAATCACAAGGAATAAGCACAGCAATGCCCAATATTCCTCAGATTACGCAATACTTAACTGAGATGCTTCACAAGGGCCTCTCCTTTTCTTCCATAAAAATCCATGCCACTGCCATTACAGCTCATTACAACACAGAACCTCCCCTCTTCTCTCATCCTCTGCTAAAACAGTATCTCAGAGGGGCCAAAACTTTAAGACCTCCCAGGAGAGCACCAACTCCTGCATGGGACTTCAATTTTGTTTTGGAAAAACTCACACTCCCTCCTTTTGATCCAGCTGCTACTGCAGACCTAAAGTTTCTGTCATGGAAAACAGCTTTCCTTTTAGCAGTCACTTCAGCTAGAAGGATTTCTGAATTACAGGCTCTTATGGCAGTGGAGCCTTTCATTATTTTTCATCCTGACAGGGTGGTTCTCAGGACCAGTCCATCTTTCATGCGTAAGGTGGTATCCATTGTGGCTCTTAATCAGACCATTCATCTGCCAACTTTCTTCCCCAGTCCACTGAGCAAGGGTGAGCGGATTCTGCACTCATTGGACGTACACAGGCAACTTGGATTCTACTTAAACAGGACGAAATCTCTAAGAAAATCTGAGCAACTTTTGGTGGTATTTGCTGCAAGGGCAGAGGGAAAAGCTATTTCAAAGCAGACTATTTCCAAATGTGTAAGCCATTGCATTCATTTCTGCTGTATGCACCATGGTAAACCTTTCCCCAAGGGGATCCGGTCTCATTCCACCAGGGCTGCATCTACTTCTGCAGCCTTTCTCAGAGGGGTTCCTACCAGAGACATTCTAGAAGCTGCTACCTGGAGCTCAGTTCATACGTTCGCCAAACATTACCATTCAATTTGTAATTATTGGCCGTTTGGGCAATCTTCCATCTCTCTCAACTTTCTGATTTGAAAGCCTGCATTTGCGCTTGTTTCTGTCCTGTAACTCGTCTAGTGCAGATACAGATTCTTAGTTTTAGCACTTAAATTTGCTTATTCATACTCAGCACTTGTTCAGAACTTGTAAAGCACTGAATAAGCTACTAATTACTATAGCACTCAATCTTCCTCATTACCTAAAGGAAAACAGTTTTTGTACTTACTTTTCTCACTGGCGTTGAGAAAAACAGCTCTTGTACTCAATTTCCTCACTTATCTAGAGGAAAATTGTTTTTTATTCAGGCATGTCCAAGGGTCAGCTCCCAGTGTTCTCTCCCCTGTCTATCTGATGAATCTGGGCATCTTGAGGCAATGTAGAAATTGCCTCATGTACATAGAGAACCCTCTCCTCCTACCACCCAACACTACAACCTGTGAGAGATGCACTTATCTAGCCAAACTGGAGGTAAAGCTCTCACCAACCAAGACTGAACCTGACAGTCACGAGGAGAAGGTAAACATTTGCACCACACCACACTCATCACATAGTCTCACTACGTCTACACCACCAAAATCCACACATAGAAACTCAAAAACATTTGCGGAGGCTCTCAATAATCTGCCTAAGCAACAGAGACCTCCAAAGCAGAAACACAAGCAACCTCCATCTACCAACACAACCCAAATGACACATAGCCCACAGATTCGGTGTGCCACTCAAACACAGCCAGTAAGGCAAAACAACATACCCAACACACTGGTCATAGGTGACTCTATAGTCAGGCACACTGATGTCCCACTCACCAGGCTAAACAAGGAGAAGGTTACTGTCAGCTGCCTGTCGGGTGCCAGGATCCGCCACATAACCCACTCAGGTCACTCCACAACAAGTAGAAATGTGACTGTCATTGTCCATGTTGGTGTGAATGACCTGAGACGTACCTCCCTGGACTACATGAAAAGAGACATGGAAGAGCTCTGTTATCTTGTAGCCCAGGCAGGTATGAACCTAGCCCTGAGTAGCATTCTGCCATCGCCCAGAATGTTACCGCAGTACAAGGACAAAATGATTGATTTCAACAATTGGCTAAGCTTCTGGTGTCATTCACAGGGGATCCAGTATCTGTCTGCTTGGGATGACATGGTCGACAGACCACGATGCTTTGCCACAGATGGCCTGCACCTGTTGCCCCTAGGATTCCGGATACTGGCTAAGGCTCTTGCTGCCCCTATAGTGCCTTTTTTAGGCAGGGTTCAAGTAACAAATTCACCACCATAACTGGAGCAGGCACGCAAAAACTGAGGGTAATGCTACTCAATGCTAGAAGTCTAAATTTCAAAATGCACTCACTCGAGGCACTCCTTAAAATGGAGAACGATATCTGTGCAGTGACTGAGACCTGGTTCAAGGCTCCAGAGAGCACCCCTACACTACCAGGCTATAACTCATACCACACTTTTCGGCCATCTAACCTGGACTGAAACACCAAAGGTGGGGGTGTGTCCATATTCATTAAGGATATCCACACCTCCAGGCTAGTTGCTCAGCATAATGCATCCGAGGTTATCCAAGTGCAACTAACTCTTGGCAAAACTGCAATCCAAATTGTAGCTTGCTACAGATCCCCCACAATGCCCCAGGATTCCCACTCCTCTTTTCTTGATGTACTGGAAAATATTAGGGTTCAACCAAACACCCTAATAATGGGCGACTTCAACTACCCCACCATTAACTGGGAAAACTACTCATGTACTAACTCCTTAGCGCAATGCTTTCTGGAATTCATAAACTCCAATGCCGTAGATCAACTTATCCACACCCCCACCAGGGGCAACAATATCCTAGACCTAGTCATTACCAACATGAGTGACCTGTGTTCCACACCTGAAGTCAACTCCTCGTTGGTCCGATCCGACCATTAGCTAATCACCCTTGATATTCACATCCCACCCCCACCCCCCATTAAGGAAACCACAGTAAGAAATTTCTCCAAAGCCCAACTTCATGCTTCTTAAGACAGAAGTAGTGAACTTCATGATACCCATGCAGATGGACAATACAGTTACAACTGCTGAATCCTACACAAATGCGCTCTGTAAGCACCTACATGAGTGCATGGATTGTGCTATCCCAAACAGAACCAAGACGCTATCCTCCAAAAAAAAGGAAGCCAATCTGGTGGTCCCCTGCCATAAACAAACTGTACAGCAGAAGGAAGAAACTGTTGCAAAAGAGAGTAAAATCCCATGAGTGGAGGAGCTCCCTGGTCAGCCTCAGTAAGAAGCTGAGATCCCTTATAAGATCCTCCAAAGCTAGCTACGAAAATAAAATTGCCACTAATTCCAAAGACAACGACAAAGCATTCTGTAGCTATGTCAAGAATCTCAATGGCAACACCCAGATCTGCTCTGAGTTACAGCACAAAGGCATGAAAATTACAGAACCAACTGATATTGCTAACATCCTGGCAGATAGGTTCAGTGCTAACTTTACACCCCCACCCCCTAAAGGGCCCATATCTATACAGGAAGAATGCAGAGTCTCTGTAATCACAACTACGCAGGTGAAAGCTGCACACTCTAAAGCCAAAAACACAGCATCCATGGGACCAGACAACGTCCCAGGCTGCGTTTTACACGAACTTCAGAATGAACTGGCTCCCCACTTAAGCACCATGTTCAATAATAGCCTCGCATCAGGCTTTGTGCCCACTGAATGGTGCACAGCAACAGTTATCCCACTCCGCAAAGGGGGAGCCACCACTAATCCTGGGAACTATAGACCTATTAGCCTGACGAGCCTGGTCTGCAAAGCCATGGAACGTATCATCATGGAACTCATAAACAAAGACATTAGTAACCTCCAAACTCTGGATCCCACCCAGTTCGGGTTTGTGAAAGGCAGATCATGCCTCCTGAACCTGATCGACTTCTTTGAGGCAGTCACCAAAGCTGGTGATGGAGGGTAAAGTGGTTCACACAGCCTATCTTGACCTCGCCAAGGCTTTCGACACCATCCCCCATTCTGGAATTATAGCTAAACTCAGTAAACTAGGCATAAATCCCTACGTCACAAGATGGGTTGCCAACTGGCTCACTGACAGAACCCACACTGTAAAAGTTGCAAACTCCAAATCTGACCTCAAACTAGTGACAAGTGGAATACCACAGGGTTCCGTCCTGGGACCGCTCCTGTTTGATGTCTACTTCTCTGAAGTACAGGCTAACCCAGAAGGCCTCTGGCTAACGAAGTTCGCAGATGACTGCAAACTAGGAGCCATCGTCAAGTCCCCAAATGATGTGAACATCCTACAGAAGGGCATCTCCGAGACAGATGCCTGGTGTCAGAGCCATGGCCTCAAGCTCAATGCCAAAAAGTGCAGTGTCATCCCCTTTGGTAAAAACTCTGTACCCATGAAGTACCACATAGGCAGCAATCTACTTAACACCGAATGCGTGATAAGAGACCTTGGGACCCAGAATGCGTGATAAGAGACCTTGAGACCCAGGTGGACAGTAGTCTCTCCTTTGATAGTCACATCACCACAGTAGCCAGGAAGTCCTTCTATGTGGCACACCTCATCATAAAAGGGTTCTCATCCAGGAAAAAAGAGGTCATCATTACCCTCTACTCATCACTCATTAGACCCATTATAGAGTACAACACCCCTTTTGGAATGTACCTCACAAGACATCTGCAGCAGCTGGAAAGGCCACAGAAGTACCTCACAAAGAGGATTACTGGACTCAAACAAATGCCCTACACTGACCGCCTCAAAAAACTCCAGCTTTACTCCATAGCATTTTGCCTACTCAGAGGTGATCTCTGCCTAACATATAAAGCTATGTCAAACCCAGAGCTGTTGGACATGCTACACGTAAAGAAATCCCAATACCTCCGAGCTACACGCTCTAGGGACCTAAACCTTGTCACTACAATAAACAGGACATGCTGGAGGGATAGATTCCTATCCCAGAGACTTCCCATACTCTGGAACAGGCTACCCATCTATGTCAAGCAAAGTTCTTCATTAGCACTCTTCAAGAAAAATCTTGATGAGTGGATGGGAAATAGGAAATACACCCCGGGGATCACTTCTGTGTCTCTGCTTGTCAGTGGCACAGGAAAATAACTTTCTTGGGTGGTGTAAGCCAGGGAACCTTATTGGCTAGGCTTGTGTAGGCCCTTGGGCCGATAGCCTAGTACCTACCTATGAACCTAACTATTTACCTCTCCTCTCTAAATCCAAAGCTGGCTTTGCCACTGCTGTCTTACAGGGCCTTATAGCTGCTCCTAATTCTGTATAAATCCCTCCTCCCAACCATAACTTTGGGATTCTACCCAAATGTAATGACTGCAACAGTGAAACACGAAAAACATAATACAGTTTTGTACATTTACCATGAATGTAGATGTTCGAGTGTATTCACTGTTGCAGTCCTGGTTACCCTCCCTCCAACCCCCTATTTTTCTCTGGCTATACCTCTGCTTTCTTTCACTATGCTTAAAATACCTTTTGGAGTATTTGCTTTTTGGGATTGGAGGTATATTTTTTGTGTTTTAAATTTTGTTTGCACCCCATTTGGGGGACACCTGACATCTGGGGCAAGAAAAACGGATGTAATGCTGTCGGCTGCATGTTTTATACCCCCTGACGACCTGGCGTCATGGAAGAAGGGACAGCAACCAACACAGGACCCAAGACTTTGTTAATCAGGCTGACTGAGGGCAACCTGCCAGCAGATTACCCAAATGTAATGACTGCAACAGTAAATACACTCTAACATCTACATTTATGGTAAGTGTACACAACTGTACTTTCTTGGTTTAATTATCCAGAAATGTCATCTGTTAGCCATCCGACTACCGGAATTCTGAAAAAACGCAAAGATGAAGACAGACACAGGCCGCCGAGATCCAAAACTGCCGACGACTCTTCTCCTAAGCCAGTAGCTAGTTCGCCGGTACTCAATGAGGCGCTTCCACAGCCCTTGATACCCGCTACTTCTGATTCACAGGCCTCTACTGAGACCCATTCAGAGTCTGGTATGCCGCGAGATGCTTCAACTATGGGACCCGCGGATGTCTTTACCTTGGATGGGTCCGGAGCCGCTATGCAGGCACCGGCTTCTGATGGTGTATTCAGGCCTACGGACATGCATATTAAACAGACAGCTCCTTCTTCTCTTTGGCCTAAATCTCAAACCATGCCTAATAAAACTGGTGCCCAGGTCACATGCTCAGGCCTCTATGCCTTAAAAAACAAATAAGAATGGCTGAAGATCTAATAACTCTAATCAGGGGTAGCCAACCCCCCCCCCCCTTTCTAAGAGACCTAGGACCGAAGTGGTTTATGAATCTTCTGACCAGGATTCTGTTGTTTCTGATTCTTCTGATGATCTGGATGTGCCCTTATCTACCTATGAGGATTCTGATGCAGAGGTCTCCATTCCCTCTGCTTCCCCTCCAGAGGATTTATCTTTTGGGGAGACTTTACATACTCTAAGGGAGCATTTCCTCTGGGAAAGCCAGGAATTTTCTTACTCAAAAAAGAGGCTTAGGGATTTTACTCCTACCTCAGCATAGGCCTTTAGCTATTCCTCCTGGGCTAGACATTGTTGATGCTTTTTCGGAATCTAGTTTGGCCCTTAATTCCTTGCCTCCTGCTCCCAGAAAACCAGACAGATACCACAGGATCCCTGAGTCGCACAAATTCCTTTTTAAAAATCCTATTGCAGATCCAGCGACTATTTCACAGGGGCCCAAGGGTATTAAGACTTCTACTGCTAAAAATCCTACCCCTTCTTATAGAGACTCCAGGGCGCTGGATAGATGGAGTAAGAAGGTTTACACTTGTGCAACTTTGGCCATTAGGGCTTTAAACAGCCAGTTTCATATGTTAAAGTATCAGCAACATGTTATTGGATTGCTTAAACAGAAAATTATGTTGATTCCTGACTGTGTGAAAAATAAAGAATTACAGGATTTAATGCATTTTGCTGAACAAGTTGGAAAATATACTTTGCAATGTGTTTTTGATTCATTAGAGGCCTCTTGC
The DNA here is from genome assembly GCF_019279795.1 of Protopterus annectens. Lineage (NCBI taxonomy): Eukaryota > Metazoa > Chordata > Ceratodontiformes > Protopteridae > Protopterus > Protopterus annectens. Next base: position 823,735,180 of record NC_056734.1, on the reverse strand, counting down.
AGGGCTGCTGTTACTGGATCTGTGCTCAGAAGGCATGCTTGGCTTAAGGAGCAATCTTTGCCTGATCATGTTAAAGCTAAATTGTTGGATGCTCCCTTAAATCAGGACCGCCTTTTTGGCAACAAGGCTGAGGAAGTTCTTAAAAAGATGAAGATAAAGCTTAATCTATGCAAACTGTTAGAGATTTTTTACAATTCAGCCTCCTAGATTTAGTAGGCACTGGCCCTCTAAGAATTGGTCCTTTCCAGCCCCTTCCAGGTCTTCTCAAGCCAAACCCAGACAAAGCAAAAACCCCAGGTTTCAGTCCTGGGGGACACACAGGAATAAGCATTGAGGGGCCTCCACTTCCAAATCTGGGAGTAATAAGAACCCCCCCCCCATGGTAAACTGTCTCAATGACTTCCTTTTAAAATTTCCAAGCACTTATCAACTGACTGCCCCTTTAGGGGGAAAGATTGCTCTTCATGCAAAGAACTGGGAACTCATTACCCAGGATGAATGGGTTTTAAATACAGTGTCCCAGGGATACAGATTTCACTTCCACACATTGCCAACACCAAGCGGGTGGCCGGACCTACCCCTAAATCAGTGGGCTGAGGCCCAAAAACAAGTACTTTCTCTCTCAGGCATGGGGGCTATTCATTTGGTACCAGAAAAGGAAAAGGGACAAGGTTTCTACTTGAGACTTTTCCTGGTACCCAGAGAAGACCATTCATGGTGTCCTATCCTGGACCTGCCCACTCTAAACAGCTTTTTGGAGGTTCCAAAATTCAAGATGCTGACTCTTCACCAGTTACTTCTTATGCTAGGCAAAGACGCCTGGTTGGCAACACTAGATATAAAAGAAGCATACCTGCACATTCCAATCAGGAAATCTTGCAGAAGATACATACGCTTCAAAGCAGGCTACACGCACAATCAATTCTCAGCACTGCCCTTTGGCTTATCTACTGTGCCCAGGGTATTCACAAAGTGCCTAGCTCCAGTTATTGCATTTTGCAGGCAAAGAAATATTCAAGTATACCCATACCTAGATGATTGTCTAATTCGGGCAGAAAGCCAGGACATAGTTTGAATCATCTGGCCTTTGTACAAAGGGTTCTAACTTGTCTGGGGTACACCATGAACGAAAAGAAATAGCACCTGGTACCTTGTCAACAAATTATATTCCTGGGAGCAAGCTGAATACAACTTCCCAGATGGCCTACCTCACACCAGAGAAACAAATTCATTTGACAACCTACTTCAAACAAGTGGCCACAAAAACCCTGCTATATCTGCAAGACAAACATGGCCTCCTGCATTCTTCTAATTCCTTATGCAAGACTGCATATGGGGAAACTACAATGGTATCTAAAAAGCCTGTAGTGTCAACATTCTCAGGATCTAGAAGCAATGATTCCTATCATACCTTGCCTACGCCTAGAGTTCCCTTGGTGGGCAGAGGCCTGCCACCAAAACAAGGGACTGTCTTTCACACATCCCTGCCGCCCAAACCCTAATGACAGATGCATCAGACTATGCATGGGTGGCTCACCTGGCAGGGAAGTGCATTCTGGGCAAATGGAACCCAGGTCAAATGCACCTGCATATCAATCAAAACGAAATGTTAGCTGTACAGAATACTGTGACAACCTTCAAGGACCATATTCTTCCAGGACAACTAATGGTAAAGACGGACAACACCACTGTTATGTGGTACATAAACAAGCAGGGGGGGGGGTAGACATTCTTACCCCTTCTGCAGTCTAACCATGGCATTGTGGAATACAGCCTTGAACTACCAAGTGCACCTACAAGCTCAATTCCTGCTTGGAAAGTTAAATGCACTGGCAGACGGACTAAGCGGAAACCTCATGGACCCACATGAGTGGAAACTGGAACCAAGGATTTTCAACATGTTGACAAGCAAATGGGGGAGCCCAGATATAGACCTGTTTGTCTGTCACCAGAACTACCAATTGGACAAATGTTGCACAAGGACTCCCCACAAACAAGCTTGGAAAGTAAATGCTCTGTCCTTCAGCTGGAAAAATCAGTCTATGCCTTCCCCCTCTGCCTCTGCTCTCCAAAGTACTACTAAAAATCAAACCAGACAAACCAAGGAGGATGATTTTGATTTCTCCAGACTGGCCACGCCAACAATGGTACCCCCTCCTGCGCAGTGTGTCACTGTTATCCCCATGGCACCTGCCTGAGACTCCTTCCTTGTTGTCTCAGCAGGAGAACCAGATTCTGCACTCAGCTTCTAACACTGAACCTTGCAGCCTGGCTAATTACATAATCGCTCCTTTACCATCCCTTAGTAAACCTGTGATGGATATCATTTTAGAGGCAAGGAGGCCTAGCACTAGAAAATCCTGTACTGACAAATGGAAAAGATTCTGTGCCTGGAACCAATCTCAAGGGATGAGCACAGCAGCGCCCAATTTACCTCAGATTTTACAATACTTAACTGAGATACTTCACAAGGGCCTGCCTTTTTCCTACATTAAAATCCACGTCTCAGCCATTTCAGCTTATTATAACACAGAACCCACCCTCTTCTCGCATCCACTGCTCAAGCAGTTCCTCAGAGGGGTCAAAAATTTGAGACCACCCAGGAGAGCACCAACCCCAGCCTGGGACCTTAACTTTGTTTTGGAGAAACTCACTCTACCTCCTTTCGAGCCAGCTGCTACTGCAGACTTAAAATTTCTTTCTTGGAAAACAGCTTTCCTTTTAGCAATCACTTTAGCTAGAAGGGTTTCTGAATTACAGGCCCTTATGGCAGTGGTGCCTTTCATCATCTTTCATGCGGACAGGGTGTCCCTCAGAACCAATCCATCCTTCATTCCCAAGGTAGTATCCATTGTGGCTCTTAATCAGTCCATTCATTTGCCATCCTTCTTTCCCAATCCACAGAACAAAGGGGAACAGATACTGCATTCTTTAGATGTGCACAGACATCTCAGATTCTAGTTGGACAGGACTAAATCTCAAGGGAAATCTGAACAACTGCAGGTAGCATTTGCTGCAGGGGCAGAGGGGAAGGATATTTCAAAGCAAACCATTTCTAAATGGATAGGCCGTTGCATTCATTTCTGCTATAAGCACCATGGAAAACCTATTCCCCAGGGGATCAGACCTCACTCCACCAGGGCTGCATCTACCTCTACAGCCTTTCTCAGAGGTGTCCATACCAGGGACATCCTATAAGCTGCTACGTGGAGTTCTGTACATACTTTTCACCAAGCATTACCATTTGCAATTTTTTTCTAAATCCAGAGCTGGCTTTGCCACTGCAGTCTTGCAGGGCTTTATAGCTGGTCCAAATTCTGTCTAATTTCCTCCTCCCAACCACAGCTTTGGGAATCTACCCAAATATAATGACTGCAATAGTGAAACACGAAGAACATAGTACAGTTGTGTACACTTACCATAAATGTAGATGTTCGAGTGTATTCACTGTTGCAGTCCTGGTTACCCTCCCTCCAGCCCCCTAACTTCTTTTGGCTATACCTCTGCTTCCCTTTACTATGCTTAAAAGCCTTTTTGGTGTATTTGCTTTTTTGTTGGAGGTATATCATTGTACTTTTTTCCTTTAGGGTGCACCAGACATCTGGGGCAAAAGAACTGATGTAATGGAATCAGCTGCATGTTTTATACCCCTGTCGACCTGACGTCATGGAAGAAGGGACACCAACTGGCGCAGGACCCAAGGCTTTGTTAATCAGACCGACTGAGGGCTTACCTGCAAGCAGATAACCCAAATGTAATGACTGCAACAGAGTGAATACATTCAAACATCTACATTTATGGTAAGTGTACACAACTGTACTTTTTTCTGAGTTGTCAAATTGGTGGATAGTTATCCCTTTTTGGATATCCCCTCCCGGTTGATTTTTGACATTTTCTTCTTGTCTTTTTCCGGGGATGTTATGTACTCCAATCTCGCTTACATTCTTACCCGTGGGTTTCGAGTTGAATGTCGGCTCCGACTCGGCCAAAACTTTTCTAGCTCAAAGTCTTTCTATTGGCTGGGCTAAGATGGTATCCCATGCTGCCCTGCTCTATATCCCCAGATCTCGTTTGCCGCTCGTGTAGCTCGGACGTGGTCTCGCTCTTGGCTGTGGCTAAGTACCCTTTTTTCTTCTTCTTGAGAGAATTTTTTGCAAACAAAAAGCATTTTAATAGCTATTGCTCGTTTGGTGTTATTTTGTGGAAAAGTTGTGTGTGTGTGATTATTTCTGTGGTATCCCACTAGCTGTTCCAACGGGCTAGGCCCGTTTCAGTTAGAGGAACTAGTCTGTCCCCTTGCTTCCCTGTGTTACAAACTTCCCGGTCTAAAACCATTGAAATTAGAGGTTTTAGTCCTACCCCCTCTCTTTTGTGTGTCAGAGGATCGTTCATTAGAGTTTGTTGTTAGTGGTAGTTTTTTTCCCGCCCTAAGTGCGTCATGTGTAAGTCTCTGACTGATGTCCTTCAAGGATGCATCTGCAGTCCTTGCATATGGGTTGTCCTGCCTCAGGCAGCCCTTCGGTCGGTCGGATTCCAAAGTCTGGGTCCGGCGTCAGCTGATGTCGCCCTTTTCCCCGACATCAGAGCGCCTGGGGTATAAAAGCGTCAGCCGACGCCATCTTCCTCAGTCTTTCTTGCTGCGCGGTGCCCGAAGCAGAAGCAGTTCGCAAGTGCCGGTCGGCCAGCTCCTGTGATTTCAGCTACCGAAGTCTTCAAAAAAGCTAAGTACCTCGTTGGGGACTCTTTCTTGCCTCAGCCGATGTCAGATCAAACGGTTAAAGTTAATAATTGTTTAACTTGTGGATAACAAATACCTCATAAGGATTTCCACTCTTACTGCTTACCCTGCCTAGGCCCAGACCACGACGTCTCGGCCTGTACAGCCTGTGCTTCCTTAAATAAACGCACTCTTAGGCATCGGGCAGAGTTTGCAGAGGAATATTTTGGGGAAAATTACTGTTATAAAATGCCGTCGGAGCTTCCGACAGCTCATTTACCCAAAAAACGGAAGGATAAGGACCGACACACGCGGTCCGTGGTTTCGGCCGCCTCCACGCCTAGGCCTACCGCGAGTGTGTCGGTCTCTGCTGAAGCCGAATCTCTACTGCTTCTGACCGACGACACCGCACAGCCGGTAACTTCGGTTCCGGAGGCCACCACTGGGTCGGTCTTAGAATTTCCGTCTGAAACCGGTGCTCCGGAGATATCCGACACCATTTCTGTTGATAAAACTACTCCAGCATGTGGGCAGCCAGGCCTCCTGTATCCATGTCCATTAAGGCCTTTACACATGCTAAAGCTGCTAAACAGCCAAAATCTCTCCCTCCCAAGGCTATTCCTCAGGGATCCACTACCGGTTCACAAATTTTGAGTTTAGCTGAGGACCTTATTTCCTTAATCAGGGGCTCTCAGCCACATCCAGACAGGGGCTCTCAACCACCTCCAGGCAAAAGGCCCAGGGTTGAGCAGACAGATCCCCAGTCTTCTGATTGAGGCCTCAGATGATTCTGCCCATTCAGACTACCAGGAGGAGGCCTTTCCGGCCTACGAGGATTCTGATGCAGAGGAATCTATTCCCTCGGCCTCCCCCCCTGAAGAGTTGTCCTTTGGGAAGACCCTTCACTCCATGAGAGAGCATTTCAAATGGCAAGGCCAGGAATTCTCTGATTCCAGGAAGAGGTTAAGGACTTTTTTGCATTTACCTCAGCATAGACCTTTGGCTATTCCTCCTGTTTTAAATATTATAGAAGATGTGTACTCTGAGTCTAGTATTTCCCCTGACTCCCTTCCTCCGGCTCCTGTCAAACCCGACAGGTACTACAGGGTCCCGGACTCACATCTATTCCTTTACAAGGGCCACTGTGCTGACCCTGAAACTATTTCCCAGGGCCCTAAAGGGGTTACAACCACCACTACTAAGAATCCACTTCTTTCTGAAAGGGAATCCAGGGCTTTAGAGAGATGGGGTAAAAAAGTGTATACTTCTTCCACACTTTCTATGAGAGCATTAAATTCTCAATTCCATATGATACAATATCAAGAATATCTGTTAGATGAATTGCATAAAAAAATAACCTCGCCTGAACCCCTAGATCGCAAGGCGCTTCAGGATCTGGTGCATAACTCCCAGCAGGTTAGCAACCGTTTCTTACAGTGTGGTTATGATGCATTGGAAGCTTCATGTAGGTCAGCAATGACAGTTGCAGTCATACGTAGACATGCTTGGCTGAAGGAACAAACACTGCCAGATCATGTTAAAGCAAAGCTTCTGGATGCACCACTGGAAAAACAAAAGTTATTTGGTTCCATGGCTCAAGAGGTCTTAAAGAAATTTGAGGAAAAGGCTAAATCAGTACAAACAGTCAAAGATTTTCTCCAGGTCCAACCACCAAGATTCAGCAGAAATTGGCCTTCTAAGAATTGGTCCTTTCCAGACACAGACAGATTTCAAAGAGGCAAAAACAGGCGTGCCAGAGGTAGAGGGCAAGCTCGAGGCTCCTACAGAGGACGTCAATGGCAGCCTCCTAACCAGAGAATTAGTGCAGGACCTACAACTACTGCACAAGGACAGTCTCAATGACTTGACGTTGACCCCGCCAACCAGGGCTCAATTGGAAGCACCTTTGGGCGGAAAGCTATCTTTATTCTCAGAAAATTGGCACAGTATTACAAAGGACAAATGGATACTGCAAATAATAGACAAAGGATACAGATTCCATTTTCATACATTACCAAAAAGACAAGGCATGCCAAACCTGCCACCAAATCAAAGGGCAGAGGCTTTCAAGCAAATTTCCAACCTACTACAAATGAAAGCAATAGAAAAGGTTCCTTTCACAGAACAAGGCCAAGGATTTTATTCCAGACTATTCCTTGTTCCAAGAAAAGAAAAGCAATGGAGGCCTATTCTGGACTTGTCCGCACTGAATACTTCTCATCGTGCCAAAATTCAAAATGCTGACCTTACAGCAACTTCTTCCCATGCTGGGCAAGGGGTCCTGGCTGGTAACTCTAGACCTCAAGGAGGCATACCTGCATGTCCCTATCAGACAAAGTTGCAGAAGACACCTCAGATTTCTTGCAGGTTCAGAGCATTATCAATTCTCAGCATTGCCCTTTGGCTTATCTACTGCGCCCAGGGTATTCACGAAATGCCTGGCATCAGTAATTGCACATTGCAGACTTCAGGGGATTCAAATATACCCATACCTGGACGACTGCCTTATACAAGCGGACAGTAAACATTGGTAAAACACTTGAATTATGTCATCCGCCTACTACAGGCCTTGGGATACACAGTCAACATTCAGAAATCAAGACTTGTTCCATCCCAACGAATAATTTTCCTGGGTGCAAAACTGGATACAAACACCCAAATGGCTTTTCTCACAGAAGAAAAACAAGAACAATTACCGGATTATTTCAGAAATCTGACAACGCAAACCCAGCTGACTGCAAGGAAATTCCTGCAGGCCCTGGGTTTCATGGCATCTTGCATTCTTCTGATTCCACAAGCAAGGCTGCATATGAGGAAACTACAATGGTACCTAAGGAGTCTATGGTCTCAACACAGTCACAGCCTAGAAGCTTTGATCCCCCTCATTCCATGCCTTCAAAAGGAATTTCTGTGGTGGGCACAAGCAAGCCAGTCAAACATGGGTCTGCCTTTCAGCAAGCCACATATCAGCCAAACCATTACAATGGACGCCTCAGATCATGGATGGGGAGCGCACATGGAGGGCAGATGCATTCAAGGACAATGGACATGCAAAGAATTGCGCCTGCACATCAACCAAAAGGAAATGCTGGCAGTGATACATTCAATCGAGGCCTTCGAACACTTCCTGCATCAAGGTCACCTGCTAATAAAGACAGACAATACCACAGTTATGCGGTACATAAACAAGCAAGGAGGTACCCATTCCTACCCTCTTTGCAGGCTGGCAATGAATCTTTGGGAACTTTCCCTAAAACTCAATATAGAGCTGCAATCCCAGTTCGTACCAGGAAAGGACAATGTACTGGCGGACAGCCTAAGCAGAAACATCATGGATCCACACGAATGGATGTTGCACTCAGACATCTTTCTTCAGATAGCACAATCATGGGGAAGGCCGGACATAGATCTTTTTGCCTCCCACCACAACCATTAACTGAAGAAATTCTGCACAAGGACATACCATCCTCAAGCATGGAAAGTGGACGCCCTCTCTTTCAGCTGGAGTGCTCTAACAGTATATGCATTCCCACCTCTACCGTTAATGACCACGGTCTTACTGAAAATCAGGGCAGAGCAACCAAAAGTGATTCTGATAGCTCCGGACTGGCCAAGACAACACTGGTACCCACTGTTAAAGAGCATGTCACGCACGAAACCGTGGCCTCTACCACAATGGCCACTTCTTCTGACACAGCACAATTACAAAACTCTGCACTCCAGCCTAAAAACCTTGCAGCTGACAGCCTGGAAAATACCTTGACTCCTCGCCAGGATAAACTATCCAAGAGAGTAAAGGATATCATCATGGAAGCTCGGCGGCCTTCCACAAGAAAGGCATATTCAGCAAAATGGAAAAGATTTTGTACCTGGAACACCGCAAAGGGTCAAGATCCGACAGTGATGAGCATTCCACATATCCTTGAATACTTGGCTGAAATGCTCCATAATGGCCTTTCTTATTCTTCCATAAAAATTCATGCTTCAGCAATTTCAGCAGAGTACAACACTGATCCACCTGTATTTTCTCATCCTCTGCTAAGGCAGTTTCTAAGAGGGATAAAAAACATCAACCCTTCAAGGAAACCACCAGTGCCTACATGGGACCTTAACTTCATGTTGGAAAAATTAACTCTACCTCCCTTTGAACCAGCAGCATCTTCAGAACTACAATTCCTGTCTTGCCTTCCTTCTGGCCATAACCTCAGCAAGAAGAGTATCTGAGTTACAGGCCCTCATGGCAGTACAACCATTTCTCATTTTTCATCAGGACAGAGTCTCTTTGAGAACCAATCCTTCATTCATGCCAAAGGTGGTATCCAGGGTCTCACTGAACCAAGCTATTCACCTGCCTACCTTCTTTCCAAATCCACAAAATAAAGGAGAGAAACTTCTGCATACCCTGGACATTCACAGACAGTTGCGCTACTACTTGGACAGAACTAAGACTTACAGAAAAACTGACCAACTCTTTGTAGCATATGCTGCTGGTGTACAAGGAAAAGCAATTTCCAAACAGACAATTTCAAAATGGATAGGAAATTGCATTCGATTCTGTTACTCTTTTCATGGGAAAGCTGTGCCAGCTAACATCAGGCCTCATTACACCAGAGCCACAGCCTTCTTAAGAGGGGTGGCTACAAAGGACATTTTAGAAGCTGCTACATGGAGCTCTGTGCATACATTTTCCAAGCATTACAACTTGCCTTTATATTCCAGATCCAGAGCAGGCTTTGCTACTGCAGTCCTGCAGGGCATGTTAGCTACACCATCCTTTTCTTAGGTCCTACCACCCCCAGCTTGGCTATGGTATTGTACCCATATGTAAGGACTGCAGATGCATCCTTGAAGGACATAGTACAGTTTTGTACCTACCATAAATGTAGATGTCTGATAGGTATGCATCTGCAGTCAGGTTTTCCCTCCCTCCTACCCCTCTGTGGTATTCTTTGGGTACCTATCCCTCATTTTAGCTAGCTGGGGTTATCTTTTATGGTGTATTTGTTTTTTTATTGCTGTGCATGTTTGGAATTTTTTCATCTCTCCAAATTTAGCCTTCCTTAGAGGGCACCTGGCATCTGGGGCAAGAAAAACTGAGGAAGATGGCGTCGGCTGACGCTTTTATACCCCAGGCACTCTGATGTCGGGTAAAAGGGCGACATCAGCCGACGCCGGACCCAGACTTTGGAATCCGGCCGACCAAAGGGCTGCCTGAGGCAGGACAACCCATATGTAAGGACTGCAGATGCATACCTATCGGACATCTACATTTATGGTAGGTACAAAACTGTACTTTCTTCCAGTTGGGATCTGTACCTGTAATTTTTTGTCTTGGTGATTGGTGGTAGTTGCTTACGATGTCTAAAGATTCTAAGGAGGACAAGCCCTCGTGTTTTAAAAAATGCTCAGTGTGGCTATAAAATGTCCATTACCGATGGACATTCTGTCTGTGTATATTGTCTGGGACCAATCCATCACCAGGAGTCATGCAGCTTATGTCATGCATTTAGTCCTAGAGTCCTTCAGGAAAGAAATAATAAGTTGATTTTGAAGGGACTTCTGAAACCCTCCTTCGAAGAGGGTCTGGAAACTGCTTCCACCTCTAAAGCTAAAACCATGAAATCAAAAAAGAGGTCACCGGCTCCTTCAATTTCCTTGGAGCCACCGGAGAAAATAGCTAAATCAGCTTCGACATCCTCGGCTCCACCGTCCTCTGGGCCGCAGGAAGTGTCCGTGGTGATGGAACCGGCGTCAGCTCCAGTCTTTTTGGAACCTATTCGGAGCCGATCGCCTAGTATTAGGCAAGAATCACCTGAGAGGAGGTCTCGATCTCCCTCCCTGTCCTCCAAATCCTCCAGGACACTATCGGATGTGGATGTCGATAGAGTGGTGCAGAGACTCCTTCAGTCGCCTGTCTTGGCAAAATTGTTCTCGGCTCCATCCCAGTCGGCTCCGGAGCCCATCCTGCAACCTACTTCGATACCTCCTCCTCAGAGCACATCCCAGCCTTCGGAGCCAGAGTGATCGGCTCCATGTGATGTCTCCAGGGAGATTCCGATGGCCCCTCCTGGCTTATCGGTGCTGATGTCAGCTCCAACCCCGTCGGCGCTATCCACGGGATTCAGGACTCTGGATTCTTCAGTCGGACCCGAGGGAGAAGCTTCGGGACATCTCTCTGTTCCTAGTTTCCCTCTCGGCGCTTTGGCGCCGGGAAGTCCGACTCCTGTCATGGCTTTGGAGGCTGGTCGCTCCTCGGACTCAGGGGGGCCAGCCTTTGAGGCCATGCGGAATGTGCACGCCAGATTGTCAGCGACATCATGTGGGTCGGTCATTCTGTACCCTACTACTCCGGTGCGGGTCTCTGATCACCAACCACCTATCTTTAGACAGTGGAGCCCCAAGGCCTCATGGTACCCCCATGACTGGTCCCCAGGTTCCCTCAGAGTGCTTGCCTGAGGAGCCCCCTAGAAGGAAAACGTGCAAGAGGAAGCACATAGACTCCCAGGATGAGTCTCTCACATCAGATACTCACCTTGAGGAATCGGAGGGGTCCCCCAAGTCATAGGTTCATACTAGGCTATCTGCCCTAGGGCATTTATTAGCCTAGCCATAGTGTGTGTGGCTTTCACCACCCCTTAGGATGAGAATACTATACCCATTAGTTTGCTGTGCCTCTGTCCAGCAGTGACACAGAGATGATTCCCGGGGTAAACCTACGATCTCCCATCCACTCGTCAAGATTTCTCTTGAACAGAGTCAGTGAGGGGCTCTGCCTCACATGGACTGGGATTCTGTTCCATAGTGTAGGGAGTCTCTGGGTGATGAATCTGTCCCTCCAGCACGTCCTATTTATATCCGTGTTGAGGTTTAAGTCTCTTGCTCTCGTGGCTCTGGTGGATTTGGATTTTTTGAGGTGGAGCATGTCCATTAATTCCAGGTTGGACATGGCCTTGTATGTCAGGCACAGATCACCTCTGAGCAGACGGTATGCAACTGAATAGAGCTGGAGTTTCTTCAGTCGGGCATCGTATGACATAAGTTTGAGCCCCTTTATCCTTTTGGTGAGGAACTTTTGGGGTCTTTCCAACTGCTGCAGGTGTCGGGTAAGGTACATTCCGAATGGGGCGTTGTACTCAATCATTGGTCTGATAAGTGAAGAGTACAGGGGTACAATGACCTCTCCTGATCTGGATGTGAATCCTTTCATGATCAGGTGGGCAATGTAGAAGGTCTTCCTAACCACTTTGGCAATGTGAGTGTCAAAAGAGAGGTTACTGTCAACTTGGGTCCCCAGGTCCCTGATAACTTCTTCCGTGTTTAATGGATTACCACCTATGTGGTAATTAGGGGTTACCTTGTTTTTCCCAAAGGGTATGACTATACATTTTTTGGCATTTAGCTTAAGGCCATGGCTCTGGCACCAGTTATCCATTTCTATGAGATCTCTCTGGAAGATGTCTGTGTCTGATGGAGTGTCAATTATGGTGCCCAGTTTGCAGTCATCTGCAAATTTTGTCAGCCACAATCCCCCTATGTTTGCCTGCACTTCAGAAAAATAAATGCCGAACAAGAGGGGGCCCAGGACTGAGCCCTGTGGGACACCGCTCGTGACCGGCTTAGAGTCTGACATGGCACCAGCAACTCTAACCCTGTGTGTTCTGTCCTTGAGCCAGTTTGCAACCCATCTTGTGACATATGGGTTTACATCTAAGCTGGTGAGCTTTTCTATGATGCCCGAGTGGGGTATTGTGTCGAACGCTTTTGCTAGGTCAAGGTAGGCTGTGTGAACTGCCTTACCCTCATCAATGGCCTTAGTGACTGTTTCGAAAAAGTCGACCAAGTTCAGGAGGCAGAATCTGCCCTTGACAAAGCCAAATTGGGTAGGATCCAGTGTCTGTATGTCCCCAATGTCTTTATTTATGAGTTCCATTATGATCCTCTCCATAGCTTTGCAGACAAGGCTCGTCAAGCTTATGGGGCGGTAATTTCCAGGGTCCGTAGAAGCACTGCCTTTGTGGAGTGGGACCACAGTTGCCGTACGCCATTCTTTGGGTATGTATCCTGTAGTAAGGCTAAGATTAAACAGCAGCCTTATGTGTGGGTTTAGTTCCTCATTGAGTTCGTGTAGCACACAGCCGGGGACACCGTCCGGTCCCATTGATTCTGTGTTTTTTGCTTTAGAGAGAGCAGCTCTCACCTTGGCATCTGAGATGTTTGGGAGGCTAGACTCTGGTGGGATAGATATTTCTCCTTTTGGGGGGGAGGGAGGGGAGAAATTGGCACTGAACCTGTCTGCCAGTATGTTGGCAATGTCTGTGGGTTCAGTGATTTTTTTATCATTTTGGACTAATTCTGAGCATATCTGGGAGTTTCCACCCAGGTTTCTAACATAGCTAAAGAAGGCCTTATGATTGTCTTTTGTGTCATTAGCGATTTTTCTCTCAAAGTTGGCCTTGGATGATTTTATGAGTGATAGTAGTTTTTTGCTAGTATTGATCAGAGATGCCTTCCCTTTTAGGGATTTTGCTCTGTCATGTAGTAGCTTTCTCCTCTTGTTGTAGAGTTTGTTTATGGCTGGGGTCCACCAGACCGGGCGCCTGCCTTTGGTGGAAAGGGTCTTGATTTTATTAGGGATTTGTAGGGGTTTCAGCAGCGTGGGTTGTGGTTTCCACTGGCTCGGGGGCCTTGAAGGATACCACTCCAGTCTTAAGAAGTGTGAAGTTTGCTTTGGAGAAGTTCTTCACTGTGGTCTTTTTTGCTGGGGGTGGGGGCGGGATGTGGATCTCCAATGAGATTAATTTATGGTCTGATCTCAGCAATGAGGGATATACTTCCGGTGTGGAGCATTTTGTCCCCATGTTTGTGATGATCAGGTCTAGTATATTTTATCCTTTGAGGATGTTTCTTTCTCTGACATCCCAGAGATCTTGAAACAAAGAGGTGACTGCCTGTCCTAAGCCCCCTCCGAGGAGGAGTCGGTCTTCCTGAAGGCCTTCGGTGCTCAGCCCTCCACCTCTGGGGTGTCTCCAGCCTTCGAGCTCCTGGATTTGATTTGTCGAAGGGTGTGGGAGAACCCTGACTCTGTGGAACCAGTCCCTAGGAGACCCAATAAATTTCTGTCTGCTCCCTCGTGTAAGGAGTTTTTGTCCAAGGGAGTCCCTGTGGATGCCATGGTGGTGGCAGCGGCCACTCAGAAGGAATTAGCCAAGACTTCTTCCACCGTCCATCCTCCTAACAAGGAGTCTAAGACCATGGACCGGTACAGGAAGCGTACCCTCTCTTCAGCGACCTTTACCTTACGGTCACTGAATTATTTATCTCACTTTGCACGGCTCCAGAGAGATCTCCTCAAGGAGCTTGGAGGTACTCTCATGGGTAACGTTTCTGAGGCGGTGACCCAGACGGTTAACGCCCAGATGTCTACCCTCAATTCCATTAACAACTCCTCCATGAGGCTGATTTCATATGCAGCCGAGGGAGCGAGTAGGGCAGCAAGTTCAGGAGTCGCCCGTAGGAGACAGGCCTGGATGCGCCTTTGTCATTTTGCAGAGGCCTTCAAGTTTTCATTCACCGACACCCCTTTTGATGCTTCCTCTTTGTTCAGAACTAAGGTGAAAGACACCCTCACCAGGTGCGAGCAGGAGGGAAAAAAACTGTCTGCTGTAGGAGTCCATTTTTTTCCTTCCCACTAGGCCTTATCCCAAGGCCCAGAGGGGTGGAAAAATGTGGTTCAAAAATTCAGAGGTTTTTTCCTGGTGCACAACGTGAGCCCCCCTCCAGAGGCGGGGGGGGGGGGTTATTCAGGGAGACGCCGCCCTAGAGGCAGAGAAGGCCCTTACAACTCGGGAGACTGCGATTCCTTTCGCTGTTCTCCCTACCGTCGCGCCTGATGGGAGGTCCGACTGTGAGTTTCCATTGCCAGTCGGGGGTCGAATCTCGTTATTCCCAGAGGTCTGGCAAGACGTCACCCAGGACCAATGGGTTTTACGAATAATTTCTGGAGGTTGTCATTCCCTTTTCATCAGATCCCCATCCAGTCAAAAAAAATCCCGGATGTTCCACCCAGTCAAAGGGATTACGCAGCTTCAGAAGTTTCAAAGCTGCTAGAAAAAGGAGCCATCCATCATGTCCCCTCAGACCAGATCAGATTAGGGACTTACTCAAGATTCTTTTTGGTGCCTAAAAGAACTGGGGACCTGAGACCCATATTAGATCTCAGCCGATTGAACAACCATGTACAAAAGTCCAAGTTCCGAGTGGTCACATTGCAGTCTATCCTCCCATTGTTGGGAAAAGAAGTATGGATGTGCTCCATCGACTTCAAGGATGCTTACTACCACATCAAAGTAGACGGGGCATTCAGGAGTCACCTACGCTTCCGGCTGGGAGCCAGTCATTTTCACTTTCGAGCCCTGCCCTTTGATCTCACCACAGCCCCCATGGTGTTCACCAAATGCACGGCAGTGGTGACTGCTCACTTGAGACGTCAAGGATTCCAAGTGTTTCCATATCTGGATGACTAGCTCCTCACTGCCACCACCAGGCATCTACTAATTCAGACCAAGGACGCCACTATAAATCTGTCTCAACAGTTGGGCATAACATTGAACTGGGAAAAATCTGCCTTTTTGCCCTCACAGCATGTCACTTTTATAGGTGCAGAACTAGACACCGTCCTCATGTGGCCGTTTCTACCACAGGAAAGAATCACAGCCCTACAACAAGAAGTTCATGCCCTGCTCCCTCTGAGAAAAGTGAAGGCAAGGTGGGTTCTCCAACTGTTGGGAACTATGGCCGGCTCTAGCAAGGTTACATATGAGACTCCTTCAGTGGCTTCTCTTTGCCCAGTGGTCTCTTCAATGTTTTCCTCTTTCTCACCCTATTCTACTTACAGACAGGTGCAGACAGGATCTCGGTTGGTGGCTTCGCACCGACAATCTGGACACAGAAAAGCCCTTCGTTCCGGCGCCCCCCGATTGCGACGATGACCATGGATGTCTCCCAGATGGGGTGGGGGAGGCATTATCTAGGCAGGACAGTCCAAGGCACGTGGCAAGAGTGCAAGATGTATCTGCATATCAATGTCCTGGAGATGAGAGCTGTGCTACTTACGTTGCAGGCACTTCAGAGCTTTCTTCTTCTTGGGACTATTGCAATCCACTCGTACAATGTCAGTGGTGTGGTATCTGAATAAGGGAGGAACCAAGTCATATCCCTTGTGCAGAGAGGCCATGCTAGTGTGGCAGTGGGCAGTGTCTTCCCAACGTTTTCTGCTGGCAACGCACATTCCGGGGAAGTCCGATGTAATCGCAGACAGGCTAAGCAGAGCTATTCTGATGCCTTACGAGTGGTCCCTGAACTGTCAAGTTGCAGAACGGATCTTCCGCAGGTGGGGTCAGCCTTGTTGCGACCTTTTTTCCAGCCCCCTCAATGCCAAATGCAGCAGTTGCTTCACGTTGATCCCTCCTCAGGGGGAGTTGCCCAGGTACGCTCTAGTCCACGATTGGCCCTCCGGTCTACTATATGCCTTCTCTCTGGTCCCCTTGCTGTCAAAGGTTATTCAGAAAGCGCAATCCTTGGGAAGCAGGATGATTCTGATTGCCCCACACTGGCCTAGTCAGATTTGGTTCCCCTTTCTCCATCCCTACCTCATGGACGCTCCTTGGATTCCGGACCCTCAACCAGACTTACTGACACACATGTCAGGGCAGCTCCATCCCTCTCTGCGGACCCTCCGGTTGACAGCCTGGCTACTCCACTTCCGTCATTAGTTAGGCTTCATCATTTTTCCCCGGAGGTAGTTAATATTTTATTTTCCTCTCATAAGCCCTCGACCAGGAAGATTTTTTCCAGCAAATGGAAGAGATTTTCAATTTGGGCTCATACCCAGAGGATTGACCCTTACATGGCTCCAATTTCATCTGTTTTGGTGTTCTTGTCTATGCTTTTTCCCCAGGGCTCAGCGGCCGCCACCATTAAAGTCCAATTGGTGATTTCTTCCTTTCATGTCACAAATGAGCCTAGTCTGATGGCTCATAGACTCTGTAGGGCTTTCTTGAAGGGCACTCTGTTACTTCATCCTCCGGTATCGGAACCTGTCATGCCTTGGGATTTAAACTTTGTTCTACAGGCTCTTACTTCATCCCTCTTTGAACCTGCAGCTACTTGTGATTTAAAATTCTTGACCTGGAAGACTGTCTTTAGTAGCCATCACTTCAGCCAGATGCGTTTCAGAGATTCAAGCTCTATCAGTCAAACCCCCATACTTGATTTTTCATAAGGACAGGGTTTCTCTTAGACCGATCCCCTTCTTTCTTCCCAAAGTGGCGTCAATCAGTAACCTTAATCAATCCATTGAATTGCCAGTGTTTTTTCCCCAGTTCTCAAACAAGGCAGAATTCAAATTCCATCAATTGGATGTACACAGACAACTACGTTTTTATCTGCACAGAATGAAAAACCTCAGAAAATCTGATCAATTGTTTGTTTCCTTTTCATAAAACAGAATGGGGTCTCCTGTTTCCACTCTGTCCAGGTGGATCTCCAGCTGTATTTCCTTTGTTTATTCTTCAGGGGGTAAAGATTTACCGTTTCCGGTAAAGGCTCACTCTGCTTGGTCTGTATCTACATCTACAGCCTATCAGGCCAGATTGTCTATGGATGATATTTGTGCTGCGGCTATTTGTGCATATCCTCACACCTTTGTTACTCATTACAAGTTGGATGTGGTATCTAGGGGCAGGTCTTCCTTTTGTTCCGCAGTGCTCAGGAGTATTTTCCACTGAGCCTCCCAGGATTTAGGTGCTAGGGACGCTGTCCCACTGGTAAGAATGTAGGCGAGATTGGACTACATAACATCAAGAAGTCATGTACTCACCATAACGTTCGATGTATGTAGTCCATCTCGCCTCACATTCTTACTTACCCCCCCTCTTTCCCCCTTCCTGGAGGATCTAGGGGTTAGGTCTGGTTTCAGAGCTCCCTTCATTCTTGGTTTGTTCTTTCTTTCCTTGGGTGGTGTTATGCATGGAGAATGAGTGCTGGCTTTCGCAGCAAAGTAGATCTGGGGATATAGAGCAGTGCAGCATGGGATACCATCTTAGCCCAGCCAATAGAAAGACTTTGAGCTAGAAAAGTTTTGGCCGAGTCAGAGCCGACATTAGGCTCCGAACCCACGGGTAAGAATGTGAGTCGAGATGGACTACATACATCGAACGTTATGGTGAGTACATAACTTCTTCTTTTGTGTCGCAGCCTAGTTAGTGTGGGGTGTAAGCAGTGTTTAAGTAGAGTTTAAGTAGTTCTATGTGCTTTGTTGAGTGTTTTGGACGATCTTGTCAGGTTTTTGGAACTTTGGCTTGTTTTTTTGACTTTGGTGAGGTTGTTTCCTGGATTAGTTATGTCAGGTAAACCTTTGGGTTTTAAAAGGTGCTCCTTGTGTGGGTGGAAATGTCCATTTCTGACTCACACGAGTAGTGTCTCTACTGTCTCGGCGGCGACCACCTCGTGGTGGAATGCGGCATTTGTGCTGCTTTCAACCCGAGGGCTTTAGACAACCGTCATAACAAGCTCCTTATTAAAGGCTTGGTCAAAGGAGTACCTTTGGTCACTGGTTCCATGACCAAGGCGGGCTCTTCTGGGGCTAGAAAGAAGCTCTCCGTGGAGGAGGCCCCGTCCAAATGTCCCAGGCTGTCGGATCCAGCTCCAGCCAGAGCAGTTTCGGATCAGAGATCTTTGGGTCCCAGATCGTTCAGGGAGTCCACTCCTGGATCCAAGGGTTCGGACCCGAAGCCCTCAGATCAGGCACCTTCGATTTCGTCTCCCGGATCCAAGGGTTTCGACTCCAGACCTTCAGATCCGAGGGCAGGAGCCGTACCTATGGATCCGACCCTTTCAGATCTGAGAAATTCGAGAAGTGTTATTTTGGATCCTTTGTTGAGTTCTGCTCTGATTCGGTCGGATCCGAGAGTTGTGCTGGAGCTGAGAGGATCTCCCTTTGGATCCATTGTCCTCAGCGCAGGTCTTGTCCTTTCCGGGCAGGTGTCATTCTAGGGAACACAAAAGACGACCTTCAGGCACGACTCTCCCAGCAGGATCTTCCAGGAGAGCCCTCCCTATGGATATGGAGAGAATGATGCAGGTCTTTCTGAAAGCTCAGATGGGAGTTGGGGCTTCTGGCTTACCCGGCCCGCAGGACTGGAATCCAGTCTCCCACTCCGATCGCTCATCATCCGACCAGTGGCTTGGATTCTCAGGGACTGTTGAGTGGAGCAGAGGCTACGGAAGCTCCGGGGCTCAGTTTGGGTCCTTTCCTGATGGGATCGGTGGTTGGTACTATTTCTGTTCCCCCTGAACAGACCATCCATCTGGTCGGGACTGTGCAGCCGGGGTCTATGGGGTTGGATTCGGGCCGGGCTTTTTGGACCAGTCTCTTCCTATGGGTGCCTCGGCCTTCAACAGCTCCTGTCCGCTGCTGTCCGGTGGAATGGTGGGCCAGGTTGGGGGGGTCTACCTTCTTTTCCGCTAGGGTTGTATCAGCGGGAGAGGGGGATGGGACTGCCTCCAGTCCTTCCACTTTCCGGGCTGCCAAAAGATCCTTCTCTGCTATCAGAGCTTGTTCTCCCATGTATGGTCATTCTACCCAGCCCCAGTATCTGAGAGGCTTGTCTTATCCTGCTTCCAGTCAAACCATCCGACTTAGCCTCCAGGGCGATGCCCCCCCTCAGGGGCCCCCTCCTCTTCTGAGTTTTCCCCGCAGCCCCTGGCGGAGGAAGTTCCCAGGAAGAGGACATGTAAGAGGAGACATCTTGACTCCCCTATGGAGTCCCTTACCTAGGATACGGATGCTGATAAAGGGGATGGGTCCCCGAGATCACCGCCAGAGGATGTCTCCTTTGGAGACACACTCGAGATCCTCAAGGCCAAAGGCGAGTAGGTCTGCCCAAACCCGTCCTTGGAGGAAGACGTATTTCTGGAGGCTTTCGGTATGGGCCCATCTGCCCCACCAACCCCCCCAGTGCTGATCCTCTCATTGATCTTGTGGGCTTAGGAGGAGCCAGATACCGTGGAGCCAGTGCCTAAGAAAGTGGACAAGTTTGAGTCCTCCAGCAGATAAAGGCTTTTGGTCCAAAGCGGTCCCGGTTAATGCTATTGTGGTGTCCGCTGCCACCAAAAGGGAATTGGAGGAGTAGAGTTCTTTTGTCCATCTTCCCAGTTGTGAATCGAGGGCTGTGGGCAGATTTGGACAGCGGGTTTTCGCCTTGTCTGCCTTTAGCCTGTGAGCATTAAATTATCTTGCAGATTTCCCCCATCTCCAGTGGGATTTGATAAAGGAACTCTACTTCCCTTTCTGGATCCATGTCTGAGGAGGAATTCAAGGTAGTTTCTCCAAAGCTGTCAACTCTTCATTCAGTTGCAAATTCATCCATGAGGGTAATTTCCAATGCTTAGGAAGGGTCCTCACGGGCGGTGGGCTCAGGCATCGCAATTAGGTGTCAGGTCTGGCTCTGATTAAGCGAGTTTTCAGAGGCCTTCAAGACGTCTTTTGTTAACGCCCCCTTTGATGGTTCATCACTCTTTGGTCCCAATGTGAAAGAGACTTTGACCTGCAGTAGAAAGGATGGGAAGAACTTGTCGGTTGTTGGGATTAGGTTTTCTGCCCCTCTGAAGTCTTTTTTTCCAATACACAGAAGGGGAGTAAGAAAATGTGGTTCAGGAAGGCACAATCTCCCTTTCAAGATGTCCAGGAAGATTCCGCTTCCAGGGGACGGGGACGAGATTTCAATGGTAGACGTCGCCCCAAGGGCAGGGGAGGTCTGCAGAACCAAGGTTCCAGGGAACCCTTCTCTTTGAAACCTTTGCAGTGTCCCTGAGGTGTTGCCCAACTCTCCATCCCTGGAGGCAGTCGAGGGTCGGTTATTGTTGCACTCACTAGCCTTGGCAAGTGTTACAAATGATCAGTAGGTGATAGCAATTATAGCCAGGGGCTATTGCATGCCCTTTTCGGAAGTTCCCCCAAAATTCATTTCTCTTTCAGACGTGCCACCCAATCAGGAAGAGGCGGCCCGACAGGAGGTTGTAAACCTTCTTCAGAAAAGAGCCATCCAACAGGTTCCCACAAGACAGAGAGGATCCAGAACTTATTCCCGCTTCTTTTTGGTTCCAAAGAAAACAGGGGACCTATGTCCTATTTTGGATCTCAGTCGCATGAACCACTTTGTGCAGAAGTTGAAGTTTCGGATGGTCACTATGCAGTCAATTGTGCCTCTCTTGCACAGCAATGACTGGATGCTCATTGTGTTTCACTGTTGTAGTCATTACAATTGGGTTATCCTGCTGGCAGGCTACTCGCAGTCGGCCCGAATTCCAAATTCCTGGTCCGGCGTCTGTTGCTGTCGCCTCCTCCCTGACGTCAGTGTGCCAGGGGTATAAAAGATGCACCCGACGCCATTTTCTTCAGTCTTTCTTGCCGCGTGGTGCCCAAAGCAAAAGCAGTTCGTAAGTGCCGGTCGGCCGACTCCTGAGATTTTCAAGTTCAAATTTCAGATCCGAAGTCTTCATTAAAGCTAAGTACCCCGTTGGGGAAACTTTTTTCTTGCTCCAGACCGATGTCAGAAAAAGTTAATAATTGTATGTCTTGTGGGAAGCAAATACCTCATAAGTATTTTCATTCTTACTGTATTCCTTGCCTAGGCCGTGACCACAACGTTGCTAGTTGTCGGTTTTGTGCTAGATTTAACCAACGCACTATTAAGCGTCAGTTCAATTTTGCATTTCATTACTTTGGCAGAAGATTTAATTATATAATGCCATCAGAACAGCCGACTATTGGAGTTTATAAAAAGTGCAAAGAAAAGGACAGGCGTCTGAGGTCCAAAACCGACGAGGCTTCTGCTAGGCCAGTCACCGGTTCTCAGTGAGGCGCTTTTGCAGCCCCTGACGCCCGCTACCTCAGAGCCACAGGCTGCTTCCGACACACGCGGAGCCGACTAGGCCGCTGGATACTCAAGGTATTGAACCTTCGGAAAATATTCCCTCAGATGGGGCCGGAGCCACTGAGCAGGCATCAGCTTCTGAGGGCGTTTTCAGGCCTACACGGTTATATGTGAAAATGACTTCAGCTTCAAAGGCAAAGACTAAAGCACCTCTAAAGACAAAGAAACAAGGACAACATTCCCCTGGACAGGCCTCCATGCCTAAAAAACAGATGCTTAAAATGGCCGAAGACCTAATTACTTTGATCAGGGGTTCCCATACCCCTCTAGATAAGAGGCCTAGGCAAGAGACAGAATATGAATCTTCAGATCAGGTTTCCATTTCCTCTAACTCCTCTTCTGAACAGGAATACTCTCTTCCTCCCTATGAGGATTCCGATGCTGAAGAATCTATCACTTCAGCCTCTCCTCCTGAGGATTATTCTTTTGGGGGAGACCCTGCATACTATGAGGGAGCACTTTTACTGGGAGAGCCAAGATTACTCGAATCTAAGAAAAGGAGAATCTAAGAAAAGGCTCAGAGACTTCCTTTTACTACCTCAGCACAGGCCCCTTGCTATTCCTCCTGTTTTAGACATTGTAGATGATGTATTTTCAGATTCCGGTCTGTCTCCTGACTCTTTACCACCAGCTCCTGTTAAGCCAGACAGATACTACAGGGTTCCTGATTCACATAAATTTCTTTATAAAAACCCTGCTGCTGACCCAGAAACAATATCTCAGGGTCCCAAAGGGGTCAAGGCTTCCACTGCAAAAAACCCTATCCCCTCTGATAGGGATTCAAAGGCCCTGGACAGATGGGGAAAAAAGATTTACATTTCTGCTACCTTGGCCGTAAGGGCTTTAAATTGATGGGGAAAAAAGATTTACATTTCTGCTACCTTGGCCGTAAGGGCTTTAAATTGTCAGTTTCATATGCTTAAATATCAGCAATACCTTATGTCACTGCTTAAACAGAAAATGTTGACAAATTCTGAATGTGCAGAAAACAAAGAAATGCAGGATTTATTGCATGCAGCTGAACAAGTGGGAAAGCATACTTTGCAATGTGGTTTTGATTCTCTGGAGGCCTCCTGCAGGGCCGCTGTTATGGGTTCTGTCATTAGGAGGCATGCTTGGTTAAAGGAACAGAATCTGCCTGATCATGTTAAAGCAAAATTATTAGATGCTCCATTACAGCACGATACCTTGTTTGGTGTTAAAGCAGAAGAGGTGTTGAAGAAAATGGAGGACAAAGCTAAATCTATGCAAACAGTCAAGGATTTCTTACTGGTACAGCCTCCCAGATTTAGCAGGAACTGGCCTACAAAGAATTGGTCCTTTCCAGTGTCAGACAGGCCACAAAGAGGCAGATTCCAGCCCCAAGGCTCATACAGGTCTGAACAGTGGGGTGCTTCTACCTCAAAAGCGGAGAAGATAAATCACAGCCATACAGGAAACAGTCTCAATGACTTTCCCCTGCCAGCACCAAGCACTTATCTTTTGGCAGCTCCTTTAGGGGGAAAACTAGCACTTTTTTCACAAAATTGGCACATGATCACCCAGGACAAATGGGTCTTGAATATAGTGTCACAAGGCTACAGGTTCCACTTTCACACCCTGCCAAGGGCAAACGGTATGCCAGACCTGCCACATAACCAATGGGCAGAAGCACAAAAACAAGTTTCATCCCTCATGGACATGAGGGACCATTCAGCAAGTACCACAATAAGAGCAGGGACAAGGATTTTACTCGACTGTTCTTGGTGCCCAGAAAGGACAAAGCCTGGAGACCAGTACTGGACCTGTCTACTCTAAACACATTTTTGGATATTCCAAAATTGAAAATGTTGACTCTGCAGCAGCTTCTGCCCCTGCTGGGCAAGAAGGCTTGGCTTGTGACTTTAAACCTAAAAGAGGCATACCTGCATGTCTCAATCAGACAATCATGCAGAAGATACCTCAGATTTATAGCTGGCTCAATGCACTGCCAATTTTCTGCACTGCCCTTTGGCTTGTCTAGAGTCTTCACAAAAAGTCTGGCACCAGTAATTGCATTTTGCAGACAAAGAGGAATACAAATTTATCCTTACTTGAACGACTGTCTTATTCCAGCAGAGAACAAGGACATTCTACTACAGCATCTGGCGTTTGTAAAAAGATTACTAACATGCCTAGGGTACACAGTAAACAAAAAGAAATCAAAACTAGTACCCTCTCGAGATAATATTCCTGGGTGCAAGCTTAAATACAACTGCCCAGATGGCTTATCTCACACCAGACAAAGACAACTGACTACTTATTTCAAAATGTTGGCAACAAAGACAAAGTTATCTGCAAGAAAAATTCTTCAGGCTTTGGGCTTCATGGCGTCTTGCATTCTGTTAATTCCTTATGCAAAACTGCATATGAGGAAGCTACAATGGTATCTAAAAAGTGTTTGGGCTCAGTATTGTCACAGCCTGGAAACAATAATTACCCTCATTCCCTGCCTGCAACAGGAGTTTCGATGGTGGGCAAAGGCCTGTCACCACAACAAGGGACAGCCATTCACTTTACCTACAGCCAGGCAGACATTAACAACAGAGGCATCAGATTATGCCTGGGGGGCCCATGTGCCAGGAAGATGTATTCAGGGCACGTGGTCCGCAAGCCAAATGCATCTACTTATCAATCAAAAAGAGATGCTAGCTGCTCAGAATGCCTTGACAGCCTTCAAGGATCTACTTCATCCAGGACAACTATTGATAAAGACGGACAATACTACAGTCATGTGGTACATAAGCAGGGAGGCACACATTCCTACCCCATTTGCGGACTAGCCATGACTTTGTGGGACACAGCATTGACTTACCAAGTACATCTGCAAACACAATTCCTGCCGGGAAAGATAAATACTCTGGCAGACGAACTAAGCAGAAACCTAATGGATCCCCACGAGTGGAAATTGGATCCACAAGTCTACAGCATGATAACAAGGAACTGGGGATGCCAGGACATAGACCTATTTGCCTCCCCTCACAACTACCAACTACAGAGATTCTGCACAAGGATTTATCACAAGCAAGCATGGAAAGTGGATGCTCTGTCAGCTGGAAAAACTTAACAGTATATGCCTTTCCTCCACTGCCTCTCCTCCCCAAGGTACTCCTAAAGGTCAGACAAGAGAAGCCAAAAATTATTTTGATTGCCCCAGACTGGCCCCGGCTGCACTGGTACCCAATCCTAAAGAGCGTGTCTCAATGCCCAGCCCTGACATTACCTCAAATTCCTCACTTATTGACCCAACAAAACAGAACCTGCACAGCTAACTCAGGACCTTAAATCTGGCAGCATGGCGGATAATATAGCCATTCAAAGCACACCTCTCTCTAAAGCGGTGATGGATGTTATTTTGGAGGCCAGGAGGCCTAGCAGCAGAAAATCCTATGCAAAAAAAAATGGAAGAGATTCTGTTCTTGGAACCAAGCACAAGGAATTGACACAATTGTACCAAATATTCCTCAGATTTTGCAATACTTAACTGAGATGCTGGATAAAGGCCTATCCTTTTCATCAATTAAGATTCATGCCTCTGCCATTTCAGCTCATTACAATACAGAACCACCTGCGGTAGCGTTGTTGCCTCACAGCAAGACGTTGTCCCGTTCGATTCTCAGCTAGAGCGTCTTCTGTGTGGAGGCATGCGTGAATGGGCATGCCTTTGTTGAAGGTTGTGCGTCAGGGCTGGTAACTCTGCACGTAAAACTCCACTACCAAACATTAGCGGACTGGAGTTCCGCTGTGGCGACCCCTATCCGGGATAAGCCGAAAGATACAGCAACAACAACAATACAGAACCACCTATTTTTTCTCATCCACTACTAAGGCAGTACCTCAGAGGGGCCAAAAACATAAGACCTCCAAGGAGAGCACCAATACCTCCATGGGACCTCAATTATGTCTTGGAAAAACTCACACTGCCTCCTTTTGAGCCAGCCTCTACAGCTGATATAAAATTCTTATCCTGGAAAACAGCTCTGCTCCTAGCAATAAACCTCTGCAAGACAAGTCTCAGAGTTACAGGCACTCATGGCTGTGGAACCTTTTATCATTTTCCATCCAGACAGGGTTTCTCTGAGGACAAACCCGACATTTATGCCTAAGGTAGTGTCCAGTGTGGCCCTTAACCAAACAATTAATTTGCCTACCTTCTATCCAAACCCACAGAATAAGGGTGAGAGACTTCTGCATTCTTTGGACATTCACAGGCAGCTATGCTTCTACTTGCACAGAACCAAAGCTTTCAGAAAGACTGAACAACAACTAGTGGCATATGCTGCAGGATCACAAGGAAAGGCTATCTCAAAGCAGACTATTTCCAAGTGGATAGGCCACTCCATTCATTTGTGCTATTCACAGCATGGCAAATCAGTGCCTAAGGGCATTAGGCCCCATTCAACCAGAGCAGCAGCCACTTCAGCAGCCTTCCTCAGAGGAGTACCAACCAAAGACATCTTAGAGGCTGCAACTTGGAGTTCAGTACACACTTTTACAAAGCACCATCACTTACCTCTCTACTCTAAATCCAGGGCAGGCTTTGCCACTGCAGTTCTGCAGGGCCTCATAGCCTTTCCAAATCCTATTTAGCCCCAGCCTCCCAACCTTAGCTTTGGGATTCAACCCAATTGTAATGACTGCAACATTGCAACACTATGAACATAGTACAGTTGTGTACTTGCCATAAATGTAGATGTTAGTGTATTCACTGTTGCAGTCCAAGTTTACCCACCCACCATCCCCCTTTCCTTTGCTGGGACTTATCTGTACTTCTCTACTCTATACAACCTATGTGGTGTATTTGTTTATAGATGAAGGAAAAGTTTACTTTAGTGCATGCATGCTTATTGGCATAATTTAGCCTACCCTTTAGGGGGGCACCTGACATCTGGGGCAAGAAAAACTGAAGACAATTGCTTCGGCTGAATCTTTTATACCCCTGGCGCACTGACTTCAGGGAGGAGGCGACAGCAACCGACGCCAGACCAGGACTTTGGAGTTCGGGCCAACTGCGGGTAGCCTGCCAGCAGGATAACCCAAATGTCCTTCAAGGATGCATCTGCAGTCCTAACAAATGGGTTGTCCTGTCGTCAGGCAGCCCTTCGGTCGGCCGGATTCCAAAGTCTGGGTCTGGCCTCGGCTGGTGTCGCACTTCACCCGACGTCATCTCTGCTGGTCTTCGGGTATAAAGGCATCAGCCGACGCCATTTTCCTCAGTCTTTCTTGCCGTGTGGCGCCCGAAGCAGAAGCTGTT
Organism: Protopterus annectens; assembly: GCF_019279795.1. Classification (NCBI taxonomy): domain Eukaryota; kingdom Metazoa; phylum Chordata; order Ceratodontiformes; family Protopteridae; genus Protopterus; species Protopterus annectens. The sequence continues at coordinate 823,708,197 of NC_056734.1, read as the reverse complement.
CGCAAGTGCCGGTCGGTCAGATCCAGAGATTAGTACTACCGAATACTACTTCGAAGACTTCTAAAAAGCTAAGTACCCCGTTGGGGACTCTTTCTTGCCTCAGCCGATGTCAGAAAAAGTAAATAACTGTTTAACTTGTGGGAAGCAAATACCTCATAAAGATTTCCACTCTTACTGCTTACCTTGTTTAGGCCCAGACCACGACGTAGCAGCTTGTTTAGCCTGTGCTTCCTTCAACCGACGAACGCTTAGGCATCGGTCAGAGTTTGCAGAACAGTTTTTCGGCTCCGATTTTGCGTACATTATGCTGTCGGATCCTCCGACTACTCAAATTGTTAAAAAACGCAAAGAAAAAGACCGACACTCGCGGTCCGCGGTTTCGACCAAAACCACGGTTAAGCAAACCGCGAGTGTCTCGGTTTCGGCCGAAACCGAGCAAACGGGTCAATCTTCAGCCGAATCCATGACTACTACTGAGGCCCCTACAACCCTTGTTGAATCGGCCTCTGAAGTTTTACCTACTAATGTGGTTTCTCTAGAATTATCGGACACCATTCCTTTGGATGTCTCTACCCCAGCACGTGGTGCTGCTAGGCCTCCTGCAGCCATGTCTATAAAGGCCTTTGCCAGGGCTAAAGCAGCCAAAACTGCTAAGTCTGTGCCTGTTAAGCCCCCCTCTCACAGGCCCAGCCCTAATTCCCAAATGCTTACTCTGGCAGAGGATCTCATCTCTTTAATAAGGGGATCCCAATCCCACCCAGACAGGGCCTCTCAACCTCCAGAAAAGAGGCCTAGAACAGAGCCCCCCGAGCCAGTGTCCTCAGATGACTCTGCTGATGATTCAGACAATACAGACCATCCAGAGGCTCCTGTGTCTACTTATGAAGATTCCGATGCTGAAGAATCTATTCCTTCTGCCTCTCCACAAGAGGAATTTTCCTTTGGGGAAACTTTACATGCCATGAGAGAGCAATTCCAATGGCAGGGACAAGATTTCTCAGATTCAAGAAAAAGGCTTAGGACCTTTTTACACTTACCGCAACACAGGCCCTTAGCTATACCTCCAGTCCTTCCTGTTGTGGATGATGCATTTAATGATGTTTGCACTGCTCCTGATACTTTACCTCCAGCCCCTGCTAAGCCCGATAGGTTTTACAGGGTACCGGACACTCATCACCACTTATACAAGGCTCCTTTTGCAGATCCTGAGACTATCTCCCAGGGCCCTAAGGCAGTAGCTTCGACCTCAGCAAAAAACCCTCTCCCTTCTGATAGGGAATCCAGGTCCTTAGAGAGATGGGGTAAAAAAGTATACACCTCTGCTACTCTCTCAGCTAGAGCTTTGAACTGTCAGTTTCAAATGATCCAATACCAAGAGTTTATGCTTGATCAGTTAACTAAGAAACTGTCCTCTGATGACTCCATAGATAAGAAATATGTTCTAGAAATGGTGAATAACATTCAGCAGGTTAGTAACCATTCTTTAAAATGTGGCTATGATGCACTGGAGGCTTCATTTAGATCAGCCATGACTGGCACAGTTATAAGAAGGCATGCATGGTTGAAAGAACAGGCCTTGCCGGATCATGTTAAAGCAAAGCTATTAGATGCTCCTATGGATAAGGTCAGTCTATTTGGTTCCCCTGCCCAACAAGTAATGAAGAAAATGGAAGAGAAGGCAAAATCTGTACAAACAGTTAAAGATTTCTTACAGGTTCAGCCCCCAAGGTTCAGCAGGAACTGGCCTTCCAAAAATTGGTCCTTTCCAGACTCCTCTAAAAATCAGAGAGGCAGGAATAGACGCTCCAGAGGCAGAAATCAATCCAGAGGAGGTGCCTACAGGGGACGCCAGTGGCAGGGTAATAACCAACGAGGCACAGATACAACCACTACCACTACAACAGGACAATCACAGTGACTTGGCTCTGACACCGCCTACCAGGGAACAAATAGCAGCACCCTTAGGCGGAAAGTTAGCCTTATTTTCAAAAAACTGGCACTATTTCACAAGAGACAAGTGGATTTTGCAAACTATAGACCAAGGCTACAGGTTTCATTTCCACACCTTACCAGTAAAAAGAGGAATGCCAAACCTACCACCAAATCAAAAGACAGAAGCCCTAAAACAAATAGCTCAATTAACAAAGATGAGAGCTGTGGAAAGGCTACCACCTACAGAACAGGGCAAGGGATTTTACTCCAGACTCTTCCTAGTACCAAGAAAAGAGAAAAGTTGGAGACCTATTCTCGACCTGTCCGCTTTAAACACATTCGTCATTGTTCCAAAATTCAAAATGCTGACCCTACAGCAACTTCTTCCCATGCTGGGCAAGGAGTATTGGCTGGTAACTCTAGATCTCAAGGAGGCATACCTGCACGTCCCCATACGACCAATTTGCAGAAGATACCTCAGATTTCTTGCAGGATCAAAGCATTGTCAATTCTCAGCATTGCCCTTTGGCTTAGCTACTGCGCCCAGAGTATTCACGAAATGCCTGGCATCAGTAATCGCTCATTGCAGGCTTCAGGGAATCCAAATTTATCCTTACCTGGACGACTGCCTGATACAAGCGCACAACAAAAACAAGCTGACACAAGACTTACAAAGAGTCATTTGCTTACTACAAGCCCTGGGATACACAGTCAATTTAAAAAAGTCAAGACTGATTCCATCCCAAACAAGAACATTCTTGGGTGCAGAATTGGACACAGTAAAACAGATGGCATTCCTAACTGCAGAGGAACAAGAACAACTCCCTCCTTATTTCTTGGCACTAACAAAGCAGAACAAACTAACAGCAAGGAAAGTACTGCAGGCCTTGGGCTTCATGGCATCCTGCATAATCTTGCTCCCCCATGCCAGACTGCATATGAGAAAACTACAGTGGTACCTAAAGAATCTTTGGTCTCAACACAAGCACAGCTTAGAAACCGAAATACCACTAATCCCATGCCTGAAAGAAGAGTTCCTATGGTGGGCTCAGGCATGCCAGTCAAACCCAGGTTTGCCCTTCCACAACTTTCAAACAAGCCAAACCATCACAACGGACGCCTCAGACCTCGGTTGGGGGGCCCACATGCTGGACAAGTGCATTCAAGGCTTATGGACTCCAGATCAGCTCCACCTGCACATAAATCAAAAAGAAATGCTGGCAGTAAAACTAGCAATCCAGATTTTCAGACCATTCCTCAAAGAAGGCCATTTGATGATAAGGACAGACAACACCACAGTCATGTGGTACATCAACAAACAGGGAGGCACTCATTCATACCCCCTATGCCGAATGGCTTTGGACCTATGGAATATGGCTCTGAGCTACAACATTCAGTTACAGGCAATATTTGTACCGGGAAAAGAAAACATCCTAGCAGACATGTTAAGCAGAACTACCTCGGATGCTCACGAATGGATGCTACACCCGGACATCTTCAAGGCCATCACAAAGAAATGGGGAATGCCACAAATAGACCTATTTGCATCCCCACTCAACCACCAGCTCAAGAAATTCTGCACAAGGACATACCACCCACTAGCTTGGAAGGTGGACTCTCTATCCTTCAATTGGAAAGGCCTCACAGCATATGCATTTCCACCTCTTCCCTTTGATGCACAAGGTACTACTGAAAATCAAAGAGGAACATCCAAGGATAATCCTGATAGCTCCAAATTGGCCAAGACAACATTGGTATCCATTGCTGAGGAGCATGTCTCGAGGGGAAACGTGGACACTGCCCCTGACTCCTTTGATGTTGACCCAGAGCAACTACAACATCCTGCACCCAAACCTGAAAACTCTGCAACTGACTGCCTGGAACATTACATAACAGCAACTAACCCAGATTTATCCCAAAGGGTTAAAGACATTATCCTTGAGGCCCGCAGACCTTCAACAAGAAGGAACTATGCAGGAAAATGGAAAAGATTTGTCATTTGGAGTACTGAAAGAGGGAAAGATGTGTCAAAGGTAGATATTGCCAACATCCTGGAGTTTTTGGCAGAGCTTCTCCATACAGGCCTGTCCTATTCCTCCATCAAGATACATGCATCAGCTATTTCTGCAGAATACAGCTTCGATCCCCCTGTCTTCTCACACCCTCTACTCAGGCAGTTCCTGAGAGGAATTAAGAATGTAAAACCTCCTAGGAAACCACCATTGCCAGCATGGGACTTGAACTTTGTGCTAGAAAAATTGACACTCCCTCCATTCGAACCAGCAGCAACAGCAGATGTTCAACACCTATCCTGGAAAACTGCTTTCCTACTGGCAATTACTTCAGCAAGAAGGGTTTCTGAACTACAGGCTCTAATGGCAGTACAACCCTTCCTAATCTTCCATCAAGATAGACTGTCCATGAGAACTAATCCTACATTTATGCCTAAGGTGGTATCCAGAGTGTCTCTAAACCAGGCAATCCACCTACCTACCTTCTTTCCCAATCCACAAAACAGAGGGGAAAGACTGCTGCGTACCTTGGATGTACATAGACAGTTACGCTACTACCTGGACAGAACCAAGGACAATAGAAAAACTGACCAGCTTCTAGTAGCTTATGCAACAGGAAGGGAAGGAAAAGCAATTTCAAAACGGACAATCTCGAAGTGGATAGGAAATTGCATAAGATTCTGTTACTCCTAACATGGAAAGCAAATTCCACAGAACATAAGGCCTCATTCTACAAGGGCTACAGCCACTACCACAGCTTTCTTAAGAGGAGTGGCTACCAAGGACATTATTGAGGCTGCTACTTGGACCTCCATGCATACATTTGCCAAGCATTATAACTTACCTCTATACTCTAGATCCCGAGCAGGGTTTGCCACTGCTGTTTTGCAAGGGATCCTATCTACACCATAATTCTTCTTCCTCCTCCCCTAGTTTGGCTATGGTATTCTACCCATTTGTTAGGACTGCAGATGCATCCTTGAAGGACATAGTACAGTTTTGTACCTACCATAAATGTAGATGTCCGAACAGGATAGCATCTGCAGTCAGGATTACCCACCCTCCTTCCCCTCTGTGGTACTCCTAGGGTATTTGCCCACCTAATAGCTAGCTGGGGGGGATCTCTTATGGTGTATTTGTTTGTATATATGTACATACATGCTTATTGTTTTGTGTTTGCCTTCTACCTTTTTGGAAACATTGGCATTTATCCAAAAATTTAGCTATCCAAGAAGGCAACTGGCATCTGGGGCAAGAAACACTGAGGAAAATGGCGTCGGCTGATGCCTTTATACCCGAAGACCAGCAGAGATGACGTCGGGTGAAGTGCGACACCAGCCGAGGCCAGACCCAGACTTTGGAATCCGGCCGACCGAAGGGCTGCCTGACGACAGGACAACCCATTTGTTAGGACTGCAGATGCTATCCTGTTCGGACATCTACATTTATGGTAGGTACAAAACTGTACTTTGTAATGACTGCAACAGTGAATACACCCGAACATCTACATTTATGGTAGGTACAGAACTGTACTATGTGCTCAGTGGACCTTCAGGGTGCATACTACCATATAAAAAATGGATCGTCGGTCCAAGAGGTTTCTCCTGTTTCACTTGGGAGTCGATCATTTTCAGTTCCAGGCCCTGCCCTTTGGTCTCACCTCAGCACCCCGGGTGTTCAAATGCATGGCGGTGGTAGCAGCTCATCTCCGGCTGCAGGGAATCCAGGTTTTTCCCTATTGGACGATTGGCCCCTACAAGGCATCAACTATTGGACAATATTCACACCGTACTCTCCCTGTTCCATCAGCTGGGCATTACAGTGAACATGGCGAAATCCTCTCTGATTCCACCCCAAAAGCTGGAGTTCACAGGCACTCTGTTGTATACGCAACCAAGTTCGGGTCTTGCTGGAGCAAACCTGTCCTCCGGCCTCACTCATTCTCAGGGCTCTAGGATCAATGGCAGCTGTCATATATTTGGTACTGATGGCTCGGTACCATATGAGGGTTCTTCAGTGGACCCTTGCAGTTCAGTGGTCAGTGTCGCTGCATCCCCTATCCTTTCCCTTTCGGCTCACCCCAGTGTCTCGCAAGCATATTTTCTGGTGGATTCGTTCACCGGATCTTCTAGCGGGCAGGTCTTTTGTTCCTCCAACTCCTGTAGCGACAGTCACCTCGGACGCTTCCCTCCAGGGCTGGGACGGGGGCATTTCCAGGGACAGACAGTCCAATGGACATGGTTGCCATCAGAGGCCAAACTGCACATCAGTGTTCTGGAGATGAGGGCAGTCCTTTTGTCGTTGCAAGCCTTTCAAGACTGCCTCCCTCAGGGAACAATTGCAGTTCTATCAGACAAAATGGTTGTTGTGTGGTATATAAACAAGCAAGGGGGGCACACGTTCTTATCTGCTGTGTCCCGTGGCCATGAGGGTCTGGAAGTGGGCAATGGCCTTGGAGCGCTTTCTCATTGGAACGCACATTCCCAGAGCATCCGTGTTGGCAGATAAATTGAGCAGGGCTATCTTGACCCCTCACGAGTGGTCCCTGAACCCAGTGGTGGCTCAACAGATCTTCCGTCGGTGAGGTTATCAGAGCTGTGATCTGTTTTCATTTCCTCTCAACCACAAATGCAGCTACTTTGTTGCATTGATTCCCCCAGAGGGGGAATCCCTCAGGGATGTGCTCATCCACAATTGGCCTGCCGGTCTCCTGTATGCCTTTCCTCAGTTACCTTTAATTCCCAGAATACTTCAGAAAGCCATATGCCTTAAGTCAACTGATCCTCATTGGCCCCTTTTGGCCTTGGCAGGTGTGCCCCCCCCCCCCCAGTGTGTCTCCCTTTTGGCCTTGGCAGGTGTGCCCCCCCCCCACGGTCTCATTTGAGGCATCCACCCTGAGTGCTCGATGCAGTTCTGGATCTGCTATCTCATCCTTCTCTTCTACCACTTCCGAACCTTCAGACCCTATGTCTGACAGAGTGGTGTGTCCACTTCCAGTGATTTTGGCTAAGTCCAGGCTAGCTTTACCCATAAAGGAGATTATTCTTGAATCCCAGAGGTCCTCTACTAGGAAAGTTTATTCCAGTAAATGGAAGAGGTTTTCAATTTGGGCGAAGAATAGGAATTTGGACTCCTCCTCTGCCTCTACTCCCAAAATACTTCTCTTTTTGACCTTTCTTTTTAAGGAAGGGGCTAGTTTTTCCTCTGTCAAGGTACATTTGGCAGCAATTTTGAATTTTCACCTTGGTGGTAATTCTGCCTTTTCTGCGCGCCTCTATAAGGCTTTCTTAAAAGGGGGGTTTCTCTTACGGACTCCTGAGAAAACCCCTTCTCCTCCATGAAATCTGACTTTGGTCCTGCAGGCTTTGATATATAACCACCCTTTGAACCAGCGGCTTTGTGCAATATTAAGTTTCTTTCCTGGAAGACTGCCTTTTTAGTGGCAATAACTTCGGCAAAGAGAGTTTCGGAGTTCCAAGCTTTTGCTATCAAGCCGCGCTACTTAGTTTTCCACAAAGACAGTGTGTCTCTGAAACCAGATCCATCCTTCATGCCTAAAGTGGCTTTACCAGCGAATCTCAATCGATATATTCATCTCCCAGTATTTTTTCCTAACTATTCTAATAAAGGGGAATATATCCTGCACACATTGGACATTCTTCGTCAACTTCGATTTTATTTACATTGAATGCGAGAATTTAGGCGTTCAGACCAACTATTTGTCGCCTGTTCTATGAATAGAAAGGACAGAGGAATTTCGAAAGTCACGATTTCCTGTTGGATTTCGCATTGTATTTTCTTCATTTATTCTTCAGAAGGTATTTCCTTGGCTGCAGCAGTGAGGGCTCATTTTAACAGGTCAGTTTCTACTGCCTTTGCAGATAGTCAATGTTTAGATGACATTTGTGCAGCAGCAACATGGTCTTATCTCCACACTTTCATTTCCCACTATAAGTTGGATTTGGTTTCCAGAAGGGCTTCATTTGGCTCCACGGTTCTTCGGCATGTCTTTCCTTTAGACCTCCCAGGATTTAGGTAGCTGGGGACTCTGACTCTAACGTGAGGAATAGTGACTAGATAACATCAGATTTGTAGTTATGTACTTAACATAACTTGGCATCTGTGTTATCTGTAGTCAGCATTCATCATGATCCCACACTCCAGCCCCCTTCATTGAAGATCAGTTGGATTTTGGTGGTTCTGTTTTTCTTTAGTACTTTGGTCCGTCTTCCTTTCTTATGCAAACTCAATCTGAGGGAGTGGAGGGCAACAGAGCAATTATAGGAGGGGAGGAGCTGGAGCTAAGCTGTGTTCCGAGTATGCCGGCTCGGATCCGATATCCGATCCAAGACCCTAACGTGTTGGTGACTTACAGATAACACAGATGCCAAGTTATGGTAAGTATATAACTATAATTTGTCAATAATGCCTGAGTGGGGTATTGTGTCAAATGCCTTAGCCGGGTCAAGGTAGGCAGCATGAACCATTTTGTCTTCATCCACTACTTTGGTGACCTTCTGAAAGAAGTCCACCAGGTTGAGTAGGCACGACCTGCCCTTGATTAAACCATATTGGGCTGGGTTGAGTGTCTGGAAGTTTCTTGTGTCATTACTGATCATTTCCATGGCTTTACATACGAGATTAGTGAGACTTATGGGTTTGTGGCTTCTTGGATCTGTAGATGGCCCACCTTTTTGCAGAGGCATGACTGTTTCTGTTCTCCATTCAGGAGATACAAAGCTTGTTTGGAAGCTGCAGTTAAATACCAATTCCAGAGGGCCTGATGGGTCATGTTTCACTTTTTAGAAGGCATCGCAGGATATTGTCTGGGCCTATTGGCGCAGTGTTGTTGACCTTAGATAAGTTGAGGAGCTGTTCCCTAGTGATAGTAGGGGGAATTGTATTTGATGCTATTTCATGAGAAAAGGTTGAAGGGGGGAGAAAAGGGGTAAAGTTGGAGCTGAATTCACTGGCCAGTAGGTTTGCTATGTCTACTGGCTCAGTATAGGTGGTTCCATTTACATTGAGCTCTGCACACAGTTGTGTATTACCCTTGAGGTTGTAGACATAGCTAAGGAATGCCTTGTGGTTGTCCTTTGCCTGGGAAACTAAATTTACCACATATTTGGCTTGGTAGACTTTATTTGCCTTTTGAATTGTTTGTTCAGTTTAATGAACGTGCTTTTATCCTGCTGGGTGCTGCACCTCATAATTTTTGCCTTGATTTTCTTCCTGCCTTTAGGGTCTATATTACAATGTCGAAGTAAAACAAGTTCGAATGTTGTAATATTGAACCCTAAAGTCCGAAAGTTGAACATAGCGAAGCCACGGCACATCGACTTTTTTTCCAGGGAAAAAAATCGGTGGGCCGTTTTTGGGGCTTTGCTGTTTCCTCCACTGTGGTCCAATCTTGGAGTTGGTATATTTAAGTAGGGGAGGTGTGGTGGTCGAAGCCCCCCACTTTAGTTTAAGGTTAATTTTTTTCTTTTTTTGTCATGGAACAGCAATTTTTTTTCCCCTGGAAAAAAAAATCGCTGTTCTGTGTTTTCAGTTTTGTTGGGTTTTGGACTTTAGGGTTCGATATTACAATGATCAAACTTTTGTGGGTTCGTTGTGAAATAGACCCCTGCCTCTATGCAGCTATTAACATGCTTGAACAGTTGTGTAGGCAGCAGTGTTCTCAGGATTTTTGGGGCTTTACATTTTGCCTAAAAGTAGGAAGTTAACATTGGAATAGCTACTGAATATTCCAGGATTAGCTAGGGTTCCAGGTTTTATTTTTACTTCAAGAGAGACCATCTTGTGGTCTTACCTTTCCAGAGGAGACATTACACTGGGGGTGTGTAACACTCTCCCATATTGATGAGGACCAGATCCAATATGGTTGCACCCCTGGTTAGTGTGCTGACAATCTTGTCCATTGAGTTTGTGTTTACAAAATCTAGAAATCTCTGTGCTTGTACATCTTGTGATGCATATGATTCCCAGTTAATAATGGGGTAAATAGTCTCCTATGAATATGGTATTATGTTGGATGGTGAGCGTTTCCATTAGGATTAAATATATGGTATGGGTTTCCTGGGTCACAGAGGGGGATCTGTAGCTTGCAAAGAAGTGGTATTGGTTTTGCCTATGGTGATGTGAATGTGGAGAAGCTCAAATGCATTATCCTGTTTGACCAGCCTTGAGGTAAGCTTATTTTTGGTGTAAACTGAGACACCTCCACCTTTGGTCCTTGTCTGTGTTAGTAGCTGGTCTGAATGTGTGGAAGGCATTATAACCTTGCACTGTTGTTCTCTCCACAGCTTTAAACCACGTCTCAGTAACTGCACAGACATCAGTATTCTGTAGAGTGGAGAGCTTCTGGGGAGTGGAATTTTTGTTTAGATTTCTGGGATTGAGAAGTAACACCTTTAGATTTTCCTGGGTTTGATTTGCCATGTTGGAAGTACTTTCAGTTTGGCATTGCCTAAAAAAGGCATTTTGGAGGAGGACAGTGTTTTAGCTACTATTCAAAGGCCTAGAGGGGAGATGTGTGTATACCATCCTTGTTAAAGCAGAACAGTCTTTTAGCCATCTCCTCCCATGCTGAAAAATGCTGCACCCCCTTAGAATGACACTAGAAACTAAGCCAGTTATTATAGTCAATCATATTTTGTTCGTATTGTGGCATCACCCTTGGAGAGGGTAAAATGCTGTTCAGTGCTAGTCTAATACCAGCCTGGGACACACATTCCAAGATCTCCATGATGTCTCTCTTCATATAGTCTAGGGGGGTATGTATCAGGTCATTCATTCCCTCATGGAATATGACCGAGTCATACTGGTGCTTTTGTGGTCCAGTGATCTAAGTGTGTGCATAATGCGGTAGATCCTGGACCGTGGTAAGCACCTGACCGTGAATTTCTCCTTAGTCTGGTGAGAGGAACATCGGTGCGTCTCATAATGGTGCGTCTCATAATGGTGTCTTCAGTGATCAGAATGTTGAGTTATTTAGAGGCTTGCCTTTTGGGCTCAGAAGTTGAGGTTCCATGCGATGTGGCTGTGTGTGTTTTGGGGTTGCTGATGGTGTTTGTGTACTTTGTCTAGGAGGTCTTTGGGGTTTAGAAATGTTACATTTAAGTGCCTCAGCATATGTGGGTCTGCGTGTCTACTATGAACTGTGTGTGATTGGTGCAGCGTGCGTGCTCCTGAAAAACCTTATTGATGTTAGGAGTGCTTTTATGTGAGAGCTTTGATTCAGCTGACATCATGTAAGTATTTCTGTCACATACCATGTTAGTGTGTTTGAGAATTAACTAGTTCATTTAACATGAACCAATTTCTGCATTGCCTCAGGATGCCCATATCCACAAAACTGGTAATGGGGTTTGTGGGAAAGTTCTTATCCATGGCAAGAGACCCTTTTTTATTGATTAGACAAGTTGGATTGTGAATGTAAAGTAATGTCAGGAGTATCCGTTTTACAGTTCTTGGCAGTACTTGTCACTGCAAACTAGTTGTCCTGTGTGCAACTAGGTATTGGTGAAATTTCAATGGTGCTTTTACAGGACAAATGTCAGCTCAAGGTGTCTGTGGCTATACAGGGTACTGCAAAACACTTGATGGGAGGCTAATAAGCAGAGCCTAATAATTTATGAAGTATTTAGGCAGATACTCAGAAGCAGTTAAAAACAAAGCAAGCAGTACTTAAAAGAAAGAATTAGCTTTTCGAGAATGATGAAAAGAGGGGAGTCACCTGAATGGCTACTGCTTCACTACTAGTGTTAGTCTCACTAACCAGGCAACTGGATTTTTTGAGATGATGACCTGGATTCAGGGGAAGAGTCCCAAGCTTACTGTTCTCAAATTCCTTCCCCTATGGTTCAGAGGAAGAAGACTCTATAAGTTCAGATTCCCCTGTAACTTTTCTTTGGGGATACTGTTGCCTGCATGATGGAGTTTTGTAAGTGGGATTGTTCTCAAGTGTCTGATATTCAAACAAGGTAATATGAGCTCCACCAGATGGAGTCTCCTAAGCCATCGGCTGTTCCTCCTGTTCTGGCTGCCCTTTTGGATGCCTTTTCAGAAGCTTTTGAGGCTGCTGATTCTCACCCAAGAAACATAGATTTCACAAAAAAGAGTTCTAGATTTTTGCATCCTTCTAAGTCTACTTGGATTCTTACTTTCCAGAAACCTGCTTTTCAGGAGAAGCCGGGTTCCATTTGACAGTTTTCTCCTTTCCATTGGTCTTTCCGTGTCCCTTCCAGATTGGTTCAGGATCAGTACAGACTATTGGGTTCTGTCCATTATCCACCAGGGCTATAAATGATTTGGAAATTCATTAGTCCATTTTTGGGTATTCCTCAACCTTCTTGGGAAAGCTTCCTATTTTCCCAGATGTGCTCTGTTCTCTTTTGGTTCAGAGCGCCCTTCAAGTCGCACCTCTGTCTAGGTAGGGAGGGATTTTTATTCTAGAATGTTTTTGGTTACCTGAATGGAATACACTTGAGACCAGTTCTGGATCTTGCCTGGCTCAGCACCTTTCTCAAGATTTATCTTCCTTTTGGATGTCTCTTCAGACTCAATTTCATCCTCTTCTACCCCAGGCCTTTTTAGTCTCTGTTCTCAGGTATGCTTACCTTCATATCCCCTTCCATCCCCTTCTCAGGAAATGTTTCTCTGTATGTTCAGTTCAATGCTTAGCCTTTTGACCTCTCTACTGCCCCAGGGGTATTTTCCATATGTCTCACTCCTGTCATTGCCTTTTGCAGCATGTGAGTAGTTGGATCTTTCCCTGTATGGACAATCTGCTCATTCAAGCTTTTTCATCTGGCACTTTGCTTCAGGACATCAAGTTCAGTAGTATTAAAGTAATTGGTGTTCAACATAAACTTTGAGAAATTAGCTCTAATGCCTTCTCAGGATCACATTTTCCTCAGTTGCAGGCTTTAGACAATTTCCATGGTGGATTTTCTGCCTGTCCCTAAGGCCCTGTGTTTCACTGCCTCTTTCCAGTATCTTGTTCCCCTGGCTTCAGTTATGGCCAGTGAATTTCTCATGATTAATTCCAATAGCGGAATGCCACTCAGAAATGGAATAAACTGCCTTTATCAAAACAATAAAACTGTAAACGGTTTTGTTTTAATAAAGGCAGTTTATTCCATTTCTGAGTGGTTTCTCAGGATTCTCAGGTTCGTGGCTTCCATGCTTCCCGTGCTCCCTCTGGTGAGCCTTCACATAAGAGATCTTCAGTGGTACTTAATGTCAGTGTGGTTCCAACATTACTACCTCCTGACGTTCCCGGTACCCTTTCTTCCCTGTTTCAAGCTTGAGTTTCAGTGGTGGATTCATAGACTTTCTCTCAACTTAAGGCTTCCTTTCCAAGCTCCAGTCCCAACTCAGGAGGTTTTTACAGATGCCTCAGACGAGATGGAATGCCTTCTTCTGAGTCTCTAGTCTCTTCATCAGTGGCCACACCACATCAGTATAAAGGAGATAAGGGCTCTGCTCATGTCTTTTCAGAGTTTTCATTGCCTGTTTTATCCCAGGGCCCTCAACATTTTCACAGCCAATACCACAATGATGTGGTATGTCAGAAAGCAAGAAGAGTACAAGGTACTACTTTTGCGGACTAGCACTTCAAGTCTGGGATCTAGCTGTCCAGTTTCAAGTGACTTGTTCAAGCAGGTTACAGTCCCTTGGATCACAGCCAGAGGAAATTGGATGAAAGGAGTGGGTTAGGTTGGCTAGACTGATGGGCTTGAAGGATCAGCTAGCCTTGGGAGCACCCCCCACACACCCACAGCCTGGCAGCTTCTGAGAGGTATGGCATTTCTGTCTTATGAAAGGAAGCAAAACTTAACATGCCAAATTCACATTGACTACTGGTGTGAATTCATGATAAAACTGTGGGCTCATCAAGCTTCATTTCTACTAGGTAACAGTGCTTTGGCTAGGTGTTGCCCATATGATTAGTCGGAGCCACCTCCCCTCTCTCTCTCCGAAGATGAGAGAGCTGGCAGTACCCACTCACTCTTATTTTCCCTGGCCAACTCCTTTAAATCCCGAACTCAGCCACTTAGCGGATAGACTGAGTTTTGTCTTTGTACCACGAAAATGGCTCAAATTTAGAAACAGTAATGTTAAGGAGAAACCTTTAAGGGATATTTTAGTATTGTTGGCAGGCTTTGTTCAAAGTTGGAAGTACTTGGGCAACATTACCTTTTAAGTTGAATTTCCAGGACCACAGAGATGCAGCATTCCGAGGTCCCCAGACAACTAGGGGGCAGTTATAAAATTGGGTCATAAGCACCGTCTTGTAAAAGGCTGATGTTAGCAAAATATTTTATTGCCTGAACTAATGCATAGTTGTTTCTGTGTTGGGAGTCTCAGTAAGTACAATAAGAACAAACTCTGGCACATACATTGGAATATCAATATTTGTTGCAGGCTTTCCTTTCTCCACTCTCCGTTGTCAAGTTTTGCAGAAAGTAGGTCGTACAAAATGAAAATTGAGATCAAGTATACTGAAGTGGATTTTAACTGTAAGTTGCTTTTGAGAGGGTAGCAGTGCCCCGATTTAATTGACTTAGTCTGGTACACACCAAAGAGGAGCATGAATCTGCCATTCAGATCATACTTAAATGAATGAAAGAGTTGGTAGTTAAGAATTAGGAGCAAAATCTCTTAGTAGGTTTCTTCCAGTTTACTATCATATTCTCGCACTGACATTGTGCGAGTGTTCAAATTACCGAACTATAATATCAGAAATGACAAGAACGAACCAAGTAAATGTATAAGGAAGTATTTCGGTAAAGTCAACGTCTCAGAAATGTCAGCTTTATCGAAAATACTACACTTTCGGTCAACAGTAACACAGTGTTTTTTGCAAGCCCCCCGTACCCCCTGCTACTTACATATACAAACTCAGAGATCGCACTATAGTAAGGGAAAGGGTACATTTTCCGATCCCCACTATAGTGTGATCTGCATGAAAATGTAGAAAATCACAGCAGCAGATGCTGTATTGCATTCGCTGTTGTACATTTCTACATTTTTGCATCCATTCTTCCGAGTCTACCAAATGGGTCGATTCGGACTAATGTGAATCGCACAGAGTCCGATCACTCATTTGATAGATTGCTGGAACCTGTGTTCTGAGAGACTGCCTTCCAGACTATCTGCAAATATACAGAGCTGATTATATTTTTTTTGGTTATAGAGTTTAATTGTTGCTTAGATCTCTGTTGAAACTGTTGTCTCACTGTTCTGAGAGACTGATCTGCAAATATATAGAGCGGAGTACATAGCAAGACATTGTCCTGTTCGATTCTCAGCTAGAGCGTCTTCTGTGTGGAGGCATACGTGAATGGGGCATGCCTTCGTTGAAGGTTGTGCGTCAGGGCTGGTAACTCGGTACGTAAAAATCCACTACCAATCATTAGCGGACAGGAGTTCCGCTGTGGCGACCCCTAACCGGGAAAAGCCGAAAGACAAACAACAACAACAGCTGTTAGTTGTTGCTTAGATCTCTGTTGAAACTGTTTTGTCCCACTTGTAAACTTGGTGGCTTTTGCAGTTGCCCGCCCCACTGTAGATTTGATCTGGGACACTCCCCCAGTCCCATCTCTTTACCATATTCTACCTAATAAACTCTTTTGGCACTTGCTTTTAGTCCTTTTTAATTTTAATTGCATTTTTTAAACTGTGTTTGGTCTAATATTGCTACATATTCAAGTGTGCTAGCTTGCACTGCATGTGAATTGTTTTTACTACTGTTTTTGCTACTTTTCTGTAACAAAAAAAAAAAAAAAAAAAAAAAAAAAAAACATTGTAAGCTTGTTTTCTACCTTTCCTGTAACTAGTGTTCCAGATATAGATCTGCTGTATCCAGGACTGTATGTAAGCCTCCGAGCCCCCCAAGCCTTTCTGTGTTGGAGGGAAGCCTTCTAGCTTATCAGTGGGAGTGGTAAGCACTTGGTAACCTGTCTACCACATAAGGAGTGGTTCTGGCCCAGAAATTGTAGTTATTGGCCGTTTGGGCAGTCTCATCCATCTATCTCAACTTTCTGATTTGAAAGCCTGCATTTGCACGTGTTTCTGTCCTGTAACTCGTCTAGTGCAGATACAGATTCTTAGTTTTAGCACTTAAATTTGCTTATTCATGCTCAGCACTTGTTCAGAACTTGTAAGCACTAAATAAGCTACTAATTACTATAGCACTCAATCTTCCTCATTACCTAGAGGAAAACAGTTTTTGTACTTACTTTTCTCACTTGCTTAGAGAAAAACAGCTCTTGTACTCATTTTCCTCACTTATCTAGAGGAAAATAGTTTTTTATTTCAGGCATGTCCAAGGGTCAGCTCCCAGTGTTCTTTCCTGTCTATCTGATGAATCTGGGCATCTTGAGGCAATGTAGAAATTGCCTCATGTACACAATAAACCCTCTCCTCCTACCACCCAACACTACAACCTGTGAGAGATGCACTTATCTAGCCAAACTGGAGGTAAAGCTCTCTCCAACCAAGATTGAACTTGACAGTCATGAGGAGAAGGTAAACATTTGCACCACACCACACTCATCACATAGTCTCACTAAATCTACACCACCAAAATCCACACATAATAACACAAAAACATTTGCGGAGGCTCTCAATAATAATCTAAGCAACAGAGACCTCCAAAGCAGAAACGCAAGCAACCTCCATCCCCCAACACAACCCAAATGACACAGCCCACAGACTCAGTGTGCCACTCAACCACAGCTAATAAGGCAAAACAACGTACCCAACAAACTAGCCATAGGTGACTCTATATTCAGGTGCACTGATGTCCCACTCACCAGGCTAAACGAGAAGGTTACTGACAGCTGCCTGTCGGGTGCCAGGATCCGCCACATAACCCACACACTCAGGTCACTCCACAACAAGTAGAAATATGACTGTCATTGTCCATGTTGGTGTGAGTGACCTGAGACGTACCTCCCTGGACTACATGAAAAGAGACATGGAAGAGCTCTCCGATCTTGTAGCCCATGCAGGTATGACCATAGCCCTGAGTAGCATTCTGCCATCACCCAGAATGATACTGCAGTACAAGGACAAAAAGATTGACTTTAACAATTGGCTAAGCTTCTGGTGTCATTCTAAGGGGATCCAGTATCTGTCTGCTTGGGATGACATGGTCAACAGACCATGATGCTTTGCTACAGATGGCCTGTACCTGTCACCTCTGGGATTCCAGATACTGGCTAAGGCTCTTGCTGCCCCTATAGTGCCTTTTTTAGGCAAGGTTCAAATAATAAATTCACCACCATAACAGCAATAGGCAAGCAAAAACTGAGGGTACTGCTACTCAATGCTAGAAGTCTAAATCTCAAAATGCACTCACTCGAGGCACTCCTTAAAATGGAGAACATCGATATCTGTGCAGTGACTGAGACTTGGTTCAAGGCTCCAGAGAGCACCCCTGCACTACCAGGCTGTAACTCATACCACTCTTTTTGGCCATGTAACCTGGACCAAAACACCAAAGGCGGAGGTGTGTCCATATTCATTAAGGATATCCACACCTCCAGGCTAGTTGCTCAGCATAATGCATCCGAAGTTATCCAAGTGTAACTAACTCTGGGCAAAACTGCAATCCAAATTGTAGCTTGCTACAGATTCCCCCACCATGCCCCAGGATTCCCACTCCTCTTTTCTTGATGTACTGGAAAATATTAGGGTTCAACCAAACACCCTAATAATGGGCGACTTCAACTACCCCACCATTAACTGGGAAAACTACTCATGTACCAACTCCTTAGCTCAACGCTTTCTGGAATTCAGAAACTCCAATGCCCTGGATCAACTTATTCAAACCCCCCACCAGGGGCAACAATATCCTAGACCTAGTAATTACCAACATGAGTGACCGATGTTCCACACCTGAAGTCAAGTCCTTGTTGGTCCGATCTGACCATAAGCTAATCACCCCTGATATCCACATCCCACCCCCACCCCCGCATTAAGGAAACTACAGTAAAAAAAATTCTCCAAAGCCAACTTCATGCTTCTTAAGACAGAAGTGGTGAACTTCATGACACCCATGCAGATGGACAATACAGTTACAACTGCGGAATCCTACAGAAATGCACTGTATAAGCACTTACACAAGTGCATGGATCATGCTATCCCAAACAGAACCAAGATGCTATCCTCCAAAAAAAGGAAGCCAATCTGGTGGTCCCCTGCCATAAACAAACTGTACAACAGAAGGAAGAAACTGTTGCAAAAGAGAGTAAAATCCCATGAGTGGAGGAGCTCCGTGGTCAGCCTCAGTAAGAAGCTAAGATCCCTTATAAGATCCTCCAAAGCTAACTACGAAAGCAAAATCACCATTAATTCCAAGGACAACCACAAAGCATTCTATAGCTATGTCCAGAATCTCGATGGCAACACCCAGATCTGCTCTGAGTTGCAGCACAAAGGCAAGAAAATTACAGAACCAACTGATATTGCCAACATCCTGGCAGATAGGTTCAGTGCTAACTTTACCCCCTCTCACCCCCTAAAGAGCCCATATCTATACAGGAAGAATGCAAAGTCCCTGTAATCACAACTACGCAGGTAAAAGCTGCACTCTCTAAAGCCAAAAACACAGCATCCATGGGACCGGACAACATCCCAGGCTGTGTTTTACACAAACTTCAGAACGAACTGGCTCCCCACTTAAGCACCATGTTCAATAATAGCCTCGCATCAGGCTTTGTTCCCACTGAATGGTGCACAGCAACAGTTATCCCACTCCACAAAGGGGGAGCCACCACTGATCCTGGGAACTATTGCCCTATTAGCCTGATGAGCCTGGTCTGCAAGGCCATGGAAAGTATCATCATGGAACTCATAAACAAAGACGTTGATAACCTCCAACCTCTGGATCCCACCCAGTTCGGGGTTTGTGAACGGCAGATCATGCCTCCTGAACCTGATCATCTTCTTTGAGGCAGTCACCAAAGCTGTAGATGAGGGTAAGGTGGTTCACACAGCCTATCTTGACCTCGCCAAGGCTTTCAACACCATCCTCCATTCTGGAATTATAGATAAATTCACTAAACTAGGTATAAATCCCTACGTCACAAGATGGGTTGCCAACTGGCTCACTGACAGAACCCACACTGTAAAAGTTGCAGACTCCAAATCTGACCTCAAAGCAGTGACAAGTGGAGTACCACAGGGTTCCGTCCCGGGACCTCTCCTGTTTGGTATCTACTTCTCTGAAGCATAGTCTAACACAGAAGGCCTCTGGCTAATAAAGTTCGCAGATGACTGCAAACTAGGAGCTATAGTCAAGTCCGCAAATGATGTGGACATCTACAGAAGCGCCTAGCTGAGACAAATGCCTGGTGTCAGAGCCATGGCCTCTAGCTCATTGCCAAAAAGTGCAGTGTCATCACCTTTGGTAAAAACTCTGTACCCATGAACTACCACATAGGCAGCAATCTACTTAACACCGAATGCGTGATAAGAGACCTTGGGACGCGGGTGGACAGTAGTCTCTTTTTTGATAGTCAGGAAGTCCTTCTACGTGGCACACCTCATCATAAAAAGGGTTCTCATCCAGGAAAAGAGGTTATTGTTCCCCTCTACTCTACACTCATTAGACCCATTATAGAGTACAAAGCCCCTTTTGGAATGTACCTCACAAGACATCTGCAGCAGCTGGAAAGGCCACAGAAGTACCTCACAAAGAGGATTACTGGCCTCAAACAAATGCCCTACACTGACAGCCTCAAAAAACTCCAGCTTTACTTAGTAGCATATCGCCTACTCCGAGGTGATCTAAGCCTAACATATAAAGCTGTGTCAAACCCAGAGCTGTTGGACATGCTACACCTAAAGAAATCCCAATCCCTCCGAGCTACATGCTCTAGGGACCTAAACCTTGTCACTACAATAAACAGGACATGCTGGAGGGATAGATTCCTGTCCCAGAGACTTCCCATACTCTGGAACAGGCTACCCATCTATGTCAAGCAAAGTTCTTCATTACCACTCTTCAAGAAAAATCTTGATGAGTGGATGGGAAATAGGAAATACACCCTGGGGATCACTTCTTTGTCTCTGCTCGACAGTGGCACAGGAAAACAACTTTCTTGGGTGGCGTAAGCCAGGGAACCTTGTTGGCTAGGCTTACGTAGGCCCTTGGGCCGATAGCCTAGTACGTACCTATGAAACTTTTTCTTTCCTTTTTATGATCTACTAGATAATGAGTACTTTACTGTCCTTTTATTTGAGACCACCTGCAAACTGTATTTTTCCCCTTTCCATCCTGTCAGAGCCCTAGAAAGTGTCTGTCCACTTACACATTATTACCCCGTGACTTACTTCAAATTTGAGCTGAAGTAGTTTACTTCATTTGCTCTTCAACCTGTGGGATATGGATCCGTATCGTATCCGAGACGGCAGTTTCACCAGCATCTGATCCAAGCTCCCCCCTTACCCATAATACCGTTCCATCTCCTTCATTTCTTCAGATCTCATTTGCCGCGGCTTTGCCTAGCATCGTGGTCTCGGAGCTCCAGGCGTGGTACTTGCTTTAATAGTGTTTTTCTCAGGACTTTTTGGGTAAGAATGAACTTTCATATTGTATTAGGTCAGGGTTTTCCTTTCCTTTCCTTCCCCTTCCTCACGTTGTGTTGTGAAAAAAAAAAGTTTAGTTAGTTTTCCTATAGTAGTCTGTATGTGTGTTTGGGTCTGAAAACTGTTGATTTCTTCTGCTTTATTTTCAGGCATGGCTGAGCAGAATAAGCCTGTCTTTAGAAAGTGCGCCGTGTGTGGGCGTAAGTTATCCCTAGCGGATGGCCACACTCTGTGGGTGGTATGATGTCCTTCAAGAATGCAACTGCAGTCCTGACATATGGGGATGTCCTTCAAGGATGCATCTGCAGTCCTTACAAATGGGTTGTCCTGTCGTCAGGCAGCCTTTCGGTCGGCCGGATTCCAAAGTCTGGGTCTGGCCTCGGCTGGTGTCGCACTTCACCCGACGTCACAGCTGCAGTTATTCGGGTATAAAGGCATCAGCCGACGCCATTTTCCTCCGTCTTTCTTGCCGCATGGCGCCCGAAGCAGAAGCTGTTTGCAAGTGCCGGTCGGGCAGAACCAGAGATTACTACTTCCGAAGACTTCTAAAAAGCTAAGTACCCCGTTGGGGACTCTTTCTTGCCTCAGCCGATGTCAGAAAAAGTGAATAACTGTTTAACTTGTGGGAAACAAATACCTCATAAAGATTTCCACTCTTACTGCTTACCTTGTTTAGGCCTAGACCACGACGTAGTAGCTTGTCTAGCCTGTGCTTCTTTTAACCGACAGACGCTTAGACGTCGGTCGGAATTTGCTGAGGAGTTTTTCGGCTCCGATTTTGCTTACATTATGCCGTCGGATCCTCCGACTACGCAAATATCAAAAAAGTGCAAGGAAAAGGACCGACACTCGCGGTCTGCGGTTTCGGCCGAAACCGTGGTTAGGCCAACCGCGAGTGTCTCGGTTTCGGCTGAAACCGAGCAAGCGGTTCTTCCTTCAGCTGAAAACTTACCTCCTACCGAGGCCTCTTCCAGCCTCGTGGAATCGGCTTCCGATTTACCTTCTGCTCTTGCAGTTTCTCAGGAATTATCTGACACTATCCCCTTGGATATCTCCACCCCTGCACGTGGAGCTGCTAGGCCACCTGCATCCATGTCCATTAAGGCTTTTGCCAGGGCTAAAGCAGCTAAAACTACTAAATCTGTGCCTGCTAAGACCCCCTCTCACAGGCCTAGCTCTAGTTCACAAATGCTTAGTCTAGCAGAGGATCTCATTTCTTTAATCCGGGGATCCCAATCTCACACAGACAGGGCCTCTCACCCACCTCCAGAGAAGAGGCCTAGAGCAGAGCCCCCTGAACCAGTTTCTACAGATGATTCCTCTGATGATTCAGATAATACTAACCCTCCAGAGGCTTCCTTCTCCCCTTATGAAGACTCAGATGCTGAAGAGTCCATCCCTTCTGCCTCTCCGCCTGAGGAATTTTCCTTTGGGGAAACCTTGCATGCTATGAGGGAACAATTTCAGTGGCAGGGCCAGGATTTCTCAGACTCTAGAAAGAGGCTTAGAACCTTTCTGCATTTACCACAACATAGGCCTTTAGCCATTCCTCCAGTTCTCTCTGTTGTAGATGATGCATTTAATGTTGCTTGTACTGCTCCTGATTCACTTCCTCCGGCCCCTGCTAAGCCCGATAGGTACTACAGGGTTCCGGATACTCATCACCATTTGTATAAGGCTCCTTTGCAGATCCGAGACTATCTCCCAGGGTCCTAAGGCTGTAGCAGCCACCTCTGCCAAAACCCCTCCTCCGAAAGGGAATCCAGGTCCTTAGAGATGGGGTAAAAAAGTTTACACTTCTGCTACTCTTTCAGCTAGAGCATTGAACTGTCAATTCCACATGATCCAGTATCAAGAATTTATGCTAGACCAGTTAACCAAGAAGTTGTCCTCAGATGAACCATTAGACAGAAAATCTGTTCAGGAAATGGTACATAACATTCAGCAGGTCAGTAACCATTCCTTAAAATGCGGCTATGATGCACTGGAAGCTTCCTTCAGATCAGCCATGACTGGCACAGTTATCAGAAGGCATGCATGGTTAAAAGAGCAGGCCTTACCAGACCATGTGAAATCCAAATTACTAGATGCTCCCATGGACAAGATCAATTTGTTTGGCTCTCCTGCACAACAGGTGCTGAAGAAGATGGAAGAGAAGGCAAAATCTGTCCAAACAGTGAAAAATTTCTTACAGGTCCAACCTCCAAGTTTAGCAGGAATTGGCCCTCCAAGAATTGGTCCTTTCCAGAACCCTCCAGAGTCCAGAGAGGCAGGAATAGGCGTTCAAGAGGCCGAAGTCAATCCAGGGGTGCCTACAGGGGACGTCAGTGGCAGGGTAACAACAAGCGAGGTGCAGCCACGGACACAGCCACCACCACTACTACAGGACAGTCACAGTGACTTGGCTCTAGCACCGCCTACCAGGGAACAACTAAAAGCACCCTTGGGCGGGAAGCTAGCTTTATTTTCAGTAAACTGGCATTACATCACAAGAGACAAGTGGATTTTGCAGACAATAGACCAAGGTTACAGGTTTCACTTCCATACTCTACCAGGGAAGAGAGGAATGCCAAACCTACCTCCAAATCAAAGGGCAGAAGCTCTAAAACAAATATCTCAATTATTAAACATGAGAGCTGTGGAAAAGGTACCATCTATGGAGCAAGGACAGGGATTTTACTGCAGACTCTTCCTGGTACCAAGAAAAGGAAGCAAATGGAGACCTATTCTCGACCTGTCCGCTTTAAACACATTCATCATTGTTCCAAAATTCAAAATGCTGACTCTACAGCAGCTTCTTCCCATGCTGGGCAAGGAGTCTTGGCTGGTAACTCTAGATCTCAAGGAGGCATACCTGCACGTCCCCATACGACCAAATTGCAGAAGATACCTCAGATTTCTTGCAGGATCAGAGCATTATCAATTCTCAGCATTGCCCTTTAGCTTATCTACTGCGCCCAGAGTGTTCACGAAATGCCTGGCATCAGTAATTGCTCATTGCAGGCTCCAGGGAATCCAAATCTACCCTTACCTGGACGACTGCCTGATACAAGCGGACAACAAATTCAAGTTAGCAGAAGACTTGAAAAGGGTCATTTACCTAATACAAGCCCTGGGATACACAGTCAATATAAAAATGTCAAGGCTGGTACCATCCCAAAGGATAACCTTCTTGGGTGCAGAGCTGGACACATCGAAACAAGTGGCATTCCTAACAGTAGAAAAACAAGAGCAACTCCCTCTATACTTCTTGGTATTAACAAAGCAGAACCAGCTAACAGCAAGAAAAGTCCTGCAAGCCTTGGGTTTCATGGCATCCTGCATAATATTGGTTCCACATGCCAGACTGCATATGAGAAAGTTACAGTGGTACCTAAGGAATTTATGGTCTTAGCACAAGCACAGCCTAGAAACCCTAATTCCAATAATTCCATGCCTGAAGCAAGAGTTCCAATGGTGGGCTCAGGCCTGTCAATCAAACAAAGGATTGCCCTTCCACAACACTCAACCAAGCCAAACCATTACCATGGACGCCTCAGACCTCGGTTGGGGGGCCCACATGCTGGACAAGTGCATACAAGGCTTATGGACTCAAGACCAGCTGCACCTACACATAAATCAAAAGGAAATGCTGGCAGTAAAACTGGCAATTCAGACATTCAGACCATTTCTTCGACAAGGTCAACTGTTGATAAGGTTAGACAACACCACAGTTATGTGGTACATCAACAAACAGGGAGGCACACATTCGTACCCTCTATGCCGGATGGCAATGGATCTCTGGAATGTGGCCCTGAGTTACAACGTTCAGTTACAAGCAATTTTTGTACCAGGAAAAGAAAACATTCTAGCAGACGTACTAAGCAGGACTACCACGGATGCCCACAAATGGATGCTGCATCCGGACATCTTCATAACCATTACAAGAAAATGGGGGCTCCCTCAAATAGACTTATTTGCATCCCCACTCAATCACCAACTAAAGAAATTCTGCACAAGGACGTACCACCCACTTGTTTGGAAGGTGGACTCCCTATCTTTCAGTTGGAAAAACCTGACAGCATATGCATTCCCACCACTTCCTTTGATGCACAAGGTGCTATTGAAAATTAAAGAGGACCATCCAAGGATCATCCTGATAGCTCCAGACTGGCCAAGACAACATTGGTATCCATTACTGAGGAGCATGTCTCGGGAACAAATATGGCACCTACCTCTTGTTCCCTTGCTGTTAACACAGAACAACTACAACACCCTGCATCCAAACCTGAAAACACTGCAGCTAACTGCCTGGAACATTGCATAAAAACAAATAACCCAAATTTATCCCAAAGGGTAAAAGACATTATCTTGGAGTCTCGCAGACCCTCAACAAGGAAAAATTATTCAGCAAAATGGAAAAGATATTCCATTTGGAGTACTGAAAAAGGAGAGAATGTGTCACTGGTAAACATAGCCAACATCCTGGAATACTTGGCAGAGCTCTTCCACAAAGGTCTGTCCTATTCTTCCATTAAGATTCATGCATCAGCTATTTCAGCAGAATACAACTTGGATCCTCCAGTTTTCTCACATCCTCTGCTCAGGCAGTTTCTGAGAGGAATTAAAAATGTAAAACCTCCTAGGAAACCACCATTGCCAGCATGGGACTTGAACTTTGTACTAGAAAAATTGACACTCCCTCCATTTGAACCAGCAGCAACAGCAGATTTACAATACTTATCATGGAAAACTGCTTTCCTACTGGCGACGACAGGACAACCCATTTGTTATGACTGCAGATGCATCCTTGAAGGACATCTGCTTTCCTACTGGCAATCACTTCAGCAAGAAGGGTATCTGAGCTACAGGCATTAATGGCAGTACAGCCCTTCCTGATCTTCCATCAAGATAGTGTCCATGAGAACAAATCCTACCTTTATGCCTAAGGTGGTCTCCAAAGTATCTTTGAATCAGGCTATCCACCTACCTACATTCTTCCCCAACCCACAGAACAGGGGAGAAAGACTGCTGCATACCTTGGATGTGCATAGACAATTACGCTACTACCTGGACAGGACCAAGAGCAATAGAAAAACTGACCAGCTACTGGTAGCATATGCAACAGGAAAGGAAGGAAAAGCAATTTCAAAACAGACAATCTCTAAGTGGATAGGAAATTGCATTAGATTTTGTTACTCCTACCATGGGAAGAAAACTCCAGAAAACATCAGGCCTCACTCTACAAGGGCTACAGCCACTACCACAGCCTTTCTTCGAGGAGTGGCTACCAGAGACATTTTAGAGGCTGCTACTTGGAGCTCCGTGCATACATTTGCCAAGCATTATAATTTACCTTTATACTCTAGATCCCGAGCAGGTTTTGCCACTGCTGTTTTGCAAGGGATCCTAACTACACCATAATTTCATATCTCCTCCTCCCCCAGTTTGGCTATGGTATTCTACCCATTTGTAAGGACTGCAGATGCATCCTTGAAGGACATAGTACAGATGTCCTTCAAGGATGCATCTGCAGTCCTTACAAATGGGTTGTCCTGTCGTTAGGCAGCCCTTCGGTCGGCCTGATTCCAAAGTCTGGGTCTGGCCTCGGCTGGTGTTGCACTTCACCCGACGTCATAGCTGCAGTTATTCGGGTATAAAGGCATCAGCCGATGCCATTTTCCTCAGTCTTTCTTGCCGCGTGGCGCCCGAAGCAGAAGCTGTTCGCAAGTGCCGGTCGGTCAGAACCAGAGATTACTACTACCGAATTCTTCTACTACTACCGAAGACTTCTAAAAAGCTAAGTACCCCGTTGGGGACTCTCTCTTGCCTCAGCCGATGTCAGAAAAAGTGAATAACTGTTTAACTTGTGGGAAACAAATACCTCATAAAGATTTCCACTCTTACTGCTTACCTTGTTTAGGCCCAGACCACGACGTAGCAGCTTGTCTAGCCTGTGCTTCTTTTAACCGACGGACGCTTAGACGTCGGTCGGAATTTGCTGAGGAGTTTTTCGGCTCCGATTTTGCTTACATTATGCCGTCGGATCCTCTGACTACGCAAATATCAGAAAAGCGCAAGGAAAAGGACTGACACACGCGGTCTGCGGTTTTGGCCGAAACCGCGGTTAGGCCAACCGCGAGTGTCTCGGTTTCGGCTGAAACCGAGCAAGCGGTTCTTCCTTCAGCCGAAAACTTACCTCCTACCGAGGCCTCTTCCCACCTCGTGGAATCGGCTTCTGATTTACCTTCTGCTCAGGCAGTTTCTCAGGAATTATCTGACACTATCCCCTTGGATATCTCCACCCTGCGTGGAGCTGCTAGGCCACCTGCAGCCATGTCCATTAAGGCTTTTGCCAGGGCTAAAGCAGCTAAAACTAGTAAATCTGTGCCTGCTAAGACCCCCCTCACAGGCCTAGCTCTAGTTCACAAATGCTTAGTCTAGCAGAGGATCTCATTTCTTTAATCCGGGGATCCCAATCTCACACAGACAGGGCCTCTCACCCACCTCCAGAGAAGAGGCCTAGAGCAGAGCCCCTGAACCAGTTTCTACAGATGATTCCTCTGATGATTCAGATAATACTAACCCTCCAGAGGCTTCTTTCTCCCCTTATGAAGACTCTGATGCTGAAGAGTCCATCCCTTCTGCCTCTCCGCCTGAGGAATTTTCCTTTGGGGAAACCTTGCATGCTATGAGGGAACAATTTCAGTGGCAGGGCCAGGATTTCTCAGACTCTAGGAAGAGGCTTAGAACCTTTCTGCATTTACCACAACATAGGCCTTTAGCCATTCCTCCAGTTCTCTCTGTTGTAGATGATGCATTTAATGATGCTTGTACTGCTCCTGATTCACTTCCACCGGCCCCTGCTAAGCCCGATAGGTACTACAGGGTTTCGGATACTCATCACCATTTGTATAAAGCTCCTTTTGCAGATCCCGAGACTATCTCCCAGGGTCCTAAGGCTGTAGCAGCTACCTCTGCCAAAAACCCCCTCCCCTCTGAAAGGGAATCCAGGTCCTTAGAGATTTGGGGTAAAAAAGTTTACACTTCTGCAACTCTTTCAGCTAGAGCTTTGAACTGTCAATTCCACATGATCCTGTATCAAGAATTTATGCTAGACCAGTTAACCAAAAAGTTGTCCTCAGATGAACCATTAGACAAAAAATCTGTTCAGGAAATGGTACATAACATTCAGCAGGTCAGTAACCATTCCTTAAAATGCGGCTGTGATGCACTGGAAGCTTCCTTCAGATCAGCCATGACTGGCACAGTTATCAGAAGGCATGCATGGTTAAAAGAGCAGGCCTTACCAGACCATGTGAAATCCAAATTACTAGATGCTCCCATGGACAAGATCAATTTGTTTGGCTCTCCTGCACAACAGGTGCTCAAGAAGATGGAAGAGAAGGCAAAATCTGTCCAAACAGTGAAAGATTTCTTACAGGTCCAACCTCCAAGGTTTAGCAGGAATTGGCCCTCAAGAATTGGTCCTTTCCCGACTCCTCCAGAGCCCAGAGAGGCAGGAATAGGCGTTCAAGAGGCCGAAGTCAATCCAGAGGTGCCTACAGGGGCGCCAGTGGCAGGGTAACAACCAGCGAGGTGCAGCCACGGACACAGCCACCACCACTACTACAGGACAATCACAGTGACTTGGTTCTAGCACCTACCAGGGAACAACTAAAAGCACCCTTGGGGGAAGCTAGCATTATTTTCAGTAAACTGGCATTACATCACAAGAGACAAGTGGATTTTGCAGACAATAGACCAAGGTTACAGGTTTCACTTCCATACTCTACCAGGGAAGAGGAATGCCAAACCTACCTCCAAATCAAAAGGCAGAAGCTCTAAAACAAATATCTCAATTATTAAAATGAGAGCTGTGGAAAAGGTACCATCTATGGAGCAAGGACAGGATTTTACTCCAGACTCTTCCTGGTACCAAGAAAAGAAAGCAAATGGAGACCTATTCTCGACCTGTCCGCTTTAAACACATTCCTCATTGTTCCAAAATTCAAAATGCTGACCCTACAGCAGCTTCTTCCCATACTGGGCAAGGAGTCTTGGCTGGTAACTCTAGATCTCAAGGAGGCATACCTGCACGTCCCCATACGACCAAATTGCAGAAGATACCTCAGATTTCTTGCAGGATCAGAGCATTATCAATTCTCAGCATTGCCCTTTGGCTTATCTACTGCCCAGAGTGTTCACGAAATGCCTGGCATCAGTAATTGCTCATTGCAGGCTCCAGGGAATCCAAATCTACCCTTACCTGGACGACTGCCTGATACAAGCGGACAACAAAATCAAGTTAGCAGAAGACTTGAAAAGGGTCATTTACCTACTACAAGCCCTGGGATACACAGTCAGTATAAACAAGTCAAGGCTGATACCATCCCAAAGGATAACCTTCTTGGGTGCAGAGCTGGACACATCGAAGCAAATGGCATTCCTAACAGTAGAAAAACAGGAGCAACTCCCTCTATACTTCATGGCATTAACAAAGCAGAACCATCTAACAGCAAGGAAAGTCCTGCAAGCCTTGGGTTTCATGGCATCCTGCATAATATTGGTTCCACATGCCAGACTGCATATGAGAAAGTTACAGTGGTACCTAAGGAATTTATGGTCTCAGCACAAGCACAGCCTAGAAACCCAAATTCCAATAATTCCATGCCTGAAGCAAGAATTCCAATGGTGGGCTCAGGCCTGTCAATCAAACAAAGGATTGCCCTTCCACAACACTCAACCAAGCCAAACCATTACCACGGACGCCTCAGACCTCGGTTGGGGGGCCCACATGCTAGACAAGTGCATACAAGGCTTATGGACTCAAGACCAGCTGCACCTACACATAAATCAAAAGGAAATGCTGGCAGTAAAACTGGCAATTCAGACCATTTCTTCGACAAGGTCAACTGTTGATAAGGACAGACAACACCACAGTTATGTGGTACATCAACAAACAGGGAGGCACACATTCGTAGCCTCTATGCCGGATGGCAATGGATCTCTGGAATGTGGCCCTGAGTTACAACGTTCAGTTACAAGCAATTTTTGTACCAGGAAAAGAAAACATTCTAGCAGGCATACTAAGCAGGACTACCACGGATGCCCACGAATGGATGCTGCATCCGGACATCTTCAAAACCATTACAAGAAAATGGGGACTCCCTCAAATAGACTTATTTGCATCCCCACGCAATCACCAACTAAAGAAATTCTGCACAAGGGTACCACCCACTTGCTTGGAAGGTGGACTCCTATCTTTCAGTTGGAAAAACCTGACAGCATATGCATTCCCACCACTTCCTTTGATGCACAAGGTGCTATTGAAGATCAAGGAGGACCGTCCAAGGATCATCCTGATAGCTCCAGACTGGCCAAGACAACATTGGTACCCATTACTGAGGAGCATGTCTCGGGAACAAATATGGCACCTACCCCTTGTTCCCTTGCTGTTAACACAGAACAACTACAACACCCTGCATCCAAACCTGAAAACACTGCAGCTAACTGCCTGGAACATTGCATAAGAACAAATAACCCAAATTTATCCCAAAGGGTAAAAGACATCATCTTGGAGGCTCGCAGACCCTCAACAAGAAAAAATTATTCAGCAAAATGGAAAAGATATTTCATTTGGAGTACTGCAAAAGGAGAAAATGTGTCACTGGTAAACATAGCCAACATCCTGGAATACTTGGCAGAGCTCTTCCACAAAGGCCTGTCCTATTCTTCCATCAAGATTCATGCATCAGCTATTTCAGCAGAATACGACTTGGATCCTCCAGTCTTCTCACATCCTCTGCTCAGGCAGTTTCTGAGAGGAATTAAAATGTAAAACCGCCTAGGAAGCCACCATTGCCAGCATGGGACTTGAACTTTGTGCTAGAAAATTGACACTTCCTCCTTTCGAACCAGCAGCAACAGCAGAATTACAATACTTATCATGGAAAACTGCTTTCCTGTTGGCAATCACTTCAGCAAGAAGGGTATCTGAGCTACAGGCACTAATGGCAGTACAGCCCTTCCTGATCTTCCACCAAGATAGAGTATCGATGAGAACTAATCCTACTTTTATGCCTAAGGTGGTCTCCAGAGTATCTTTGAATCAGGCTATCCACCTACCTACATTCTTCCCCAACCCTCTGAACAGGGGAGAAAGGCTGTTGCATACCTTGGATGTGCGTAGACAATTACGCTACTACCTGGACAGGACCAAGGGCAATAGGAAAACTGACCAGCTACTGGTAGCATATGCTACAGGAATGGAAGGAAAAGCAATTTCAAAACAGACAATCTCTAAGTGGATAGGAAATTGCATTAGATTTTGTTACTCCTACCATGGAAAGAAAACTCCAGAAAACATCAGGCCTCACTCTACAAGGGCTACAGCCACTACCACAGCTTTTCTACGAGGAGTGGCTACCAAAGACATTTTAGAGGCTGCTACTTGGAGCTCCGTGCATACATTTGCCAAGCATTATAATTTACCTTTATACTCCAGATCCCGAGCAGGTTTTGCCACTGCTGTTTTGCAAGGGATCCTAACTACACCATAATTCTTCTTCCTCCTCCCCTAGTTTGGCTGTGGTATTCTACCCATTTGTAAGGACTGCAGATGCATCCTTGAAGGACATAGTACAGTTTTGTACCTACCATAAATGTAGATGTCCGATAGGAATGCATCTGCAGTCAGGATTACCCACCCTCCTTCCCCTCTGTGGTACTCCTAGGGTATTTGCCCATCTTGTAGCTAGCTGGGGGAATCTATTATGGTGTATTTGTTTGTATATATGTACATACATGCCTATTTTTTGTTTGCTCTCTACTATTTGGAATCATTTGCATTTATCCAAATTTAGCCTTCCTAGAGGGCACCTGGCATCTGGGGCAAGAAACACTGAGGAAAATGGCGTCGGCTGATGCCTTTATACCCGAATAACTGCAGCTATGACGTCGGGTGAAGTGCGACACCAGCCGAGGCCAGACCCAGACTTTGGAATCCGGCCGACCGAAGGGCTGTCTGACGACAGGCCAACCCATTTGTAAGGACTGCAGATGCATTCCTATCGGATATCTACATTTATGGTAGGTACAAAACTGTACTTTTTGTACCTACCATAAATGTAGATGTCCGATAGGAATGCATCTGCAGTCAGGATTACCCACCCTCCTTCCCCTCTGTGGTACTCCTAGGGTATTTGCCCATCTTGTAGCTAGCTGGGGGGAACCTATTATGGTGTATTTGTTTGTATATACATGCTTATTTTTGAATTTGCTCTCCACTATTTGGAATTTTTTGCATTTATCCAAATTTAGCCTTCCTAGAGGGCACCTGGCATCTGGGGCAAGAAACACTGAGGAAAATGGCGTCGGCTGATGCCTTTATACCCGAATAACTGCAGCTGTGACGTCGGGTGAAGTGCGACACCAGCCGAGGCCAGACCCAGACTTTGGAATCCGGCCGACCGAAGGGCTGCCTGACGACAGGACAACCCATTTGTAAGGACTGCAGATGCATTCCTATCGGACATCTACATTTATGGTAGGTACAAAACTGTACTTTGTCCTGCCTCAGGCAGCCCTTCGGTCGGCCGGATTCCAAAGTCTGGGTCCGGCATCGGCTGATGTCGCCTCTTCCCCGAAGTCAAAGCGGCTGGGGTATAAAAGCATCAGCCGACGCCATCTTCTTCAGTCTTTCTTGCCGCGTGGTGCCCGAAGCAGAAGCAGTTCGCAAGTACCGGTCGGCCAGCTCCTGTGTTTTCAGATACCAAAGTCATCAAAAAGCTAAGTACCCCGTTGGGGAACCTTTTCTTGCCTCAGCCGATGTCAGATAAAACTGCAAAAGTTAATAATTGCTTGTCTTGTGGTAAACAAATACCTCATAAGGACTTCCATTCTTACTGCCTTCCCTGCCTCGGCCCAGACCACGACGTCTCGGCCTGTGCTTGCTTCAATAAGCGCACACTTAGGCGCCGGGCAGAATTTGCTGAAGACTTTTTTGGGGAAAATTACTCCTATATCATGCCGTTGGAACTACCGACAGTACATATTTCCAAAAAACGGAAGGACCGGGACCGACATTCACGGCCTGCGACTTCCACCGACACCACGCTAAAGCCTACTGCGAGTGCATCGGTCTCTTCGGAGGCGGTAATTCAACCGCTACAGGCCGACGATACCGCTTTACCTCAGACTTCGGTCCCGGAGGCTACCCCGGTGCCGGTTGTTGATTTTCCTCCTGAAACCGAAGCCCAAGATTTGCCTGACACCATACCGGTGGACAAAGTTACTCCAGCACGTGGGGCAGCTAGGCCTCCTGTGTCTGTCCATCAAGGCCTACACACGTGCTAAGGCTGCCAGCCAGGCTAAGTCTCACCCTCCTAAATCTTTTTCACAGGGTCCCACTTCTGATAAACAGATCATGACTTTAGCTGCAGATCTAATTTTTTTAATCAGGGGCTCTCAGGCTCATCCAGACAGAGGTTTTCCGCCGCCTTCAGACAAAAGGCCTAGAGTTGAGCAGGCAGATATCCTTTCCTCAGATGAAGCCTCTGGTGAGTCAGGCCATTCAGATTCCCAGGAAGAATCCTTCCCTGGCCTACGAGGATTCTGATGCTGATGAATCCATTCCCTCTGCCTCTCCTCCTGAGGATATTTCTTTTGGGGAAATTCTCCACTCCATGAGAGAGCATTTTCAGTGGCAGGGCCAGGATTTCTCCGACTCCAGGAAAAGGCTTCAGACTTTCCTTAAGTTACCCCAGCACAGGCCTTTAGCTATTCCTCCAGTGTTAGATGTATTGGATGATGTGTACTCAGACTCGAGTACTTCTCCTGATTCTCTCCCTCCTGCTCCAGTCAAGCCAGACAGATATTACAGGGTTCCTGAAACTCATAAACATCTCTTTAAGGACCACTCTGTTGATCTAGAAACTATTTCTCAGGGGCCCAAAGGAGTGGCCACTTCCACGGCCAAAAATCCTTTGCCCGCAGACAGGGAATCTAGGTCCCTGGAGAGGTGGGGTAAAAAAGTTTATACCTCAACCACCCTTGCCATGAGGGCACTTAACTGTCTTTTTCATATGTTTCAGTATCAGGATTTCTTGCTGGATGATTTGCAGAAAAAGTTAGCCTCTCCTGAGCCTTTAGATAGAAAGGCCTTGCAGGATTTGGTTCATAATACTCAGCAGGTTAGCAATCATTTTCTTCAGTGTGGTTATGATGCATTGGAAGCTTCATGTAGGGCAGCTATGACAGGGGCCGTCATACGTAGACATGCTTGGTTGAAAGAACAGACATTGCCAGATCATGTTAAAGTAAAGCTTCTAGATGCACCTCTGGAAAAACACAAGCTATTTGGTGCTAATGCACAGGGTGTGTTAAAATCAATTAAGGAAAAGGCTAAATCAGTACAAACAGTCAAAGATTTCCTCTAGGTTCAGCCACCAAGGTTCAGCAGGAATTGGCCTTCGAAGAATTGGTCCTTTCCAGACACAGACAAGTTCCAAAGGGGAAAAAACAGGCGTGCTTGAGGTAGAGGGCAATACCGAGGCTCCTACAGGGGCCGCCAATGGCAACCAACTAATCAGAGAAGTGGCGCAGGGACTTCTGCTGCTCCACAGGGACAATCACAATGACTTGACACCGCCGACCAAGGCTCAAAGAGAAGCACCTTTAGGCGGAAAATTATCTTTATTTTCAAAAAATTGGCACGTTTTTACAAAGGACAAATGGATTTTGGACATAATAGACAAAGGTTACAGGTTCCACTTCCATACCTTACCAACAAGACAAGGCATGCTAAACCTGCCACAAAATCAAAGGGCAGAGGCACTCATACAAGTTTCAAAGCTGCTACACATCAAAGCAATAGAAAAGGTTCCTCCTCAGGAACAAGGCCAGGGATTCTACTCAAGACTGTTCCTTGTTCCAAGAAAAGAAAAGCAATGGAGACCTATACTGGACTTGTCCGCTCTAAACACTTTTCTCATTGTGCCAAAATTCAAAGTGCTGACGTTACAGCAACTTCTTCCCATGCTGGGCAAGGGGTCTTGACTGGTTACTCTGGACCTCAAGGAGGCATACTTGCATGTCCCAATCAGACACAGCTGCAGAAGATACCTCAGATTTCTTGCAGGGTCAGAGCGCTATCAATTCTCAGCATTGTCTTTTGGCTTATCTACTGCGCCCAGAGTATTCCCGAAATGCTTGGCATCAGTAATTGCACATTGCAGACTTCAGGGGATACAAATATACCCTTACCTGGATGACTGCCTTATACAAGCGGACAGCAAGCAAGCCTTGATAAGAAACTTGGACTATGTCATTCACTTACTACAGGCTTTGGGATACACAGTCATCATTCAAAAATCAAGACTACTGCCATCCCAACAAATAATTTTTCTAGGAGCCAAACTGCACACAAACTCACAAATGGCTTTCCTCACAGAAGAAAAACAAGAACAATTACCAGATTACTTCAAAAGCCTAGCAAAGCACACCCAGATGACTGCAAGGAAAATCCTGCAGGCCCTGGGTTTCATGGCATCTTGCATTCTTCTGATTCCACTGGCAAGACTACACATGAGAAAACTACAATGGTACCTAAAAGGTTTATGGTCTCAACACAGCCACAACGTAGAAGCAATTATTCCACTCATTCCATGTCTACAAAAGGAATTTTTGTGGTGGGCACAAGCAAGCCAGCTAAACAAAGGCATGTCTTTCAACAAACCTCAAGCAAGCCAAACCATTACAACAGACGCCTCAGATCATGGATGGGGGGTGCACATGGAGGGCAGATGCATTCAAGGGCAATGGGCACCCGGGAATTGCATCTGCACATCAATCAAAAAGAGATGTTGGCAGTGATTCATGCAATCGAGGCCTTCGGAAAATTTCTTCAGCAAGGTCATCTGCTAATAAGGACAGACAACACCACTGTTATGTGGTACATAAACAAACAGGGAGGCACCCATTCTTACCCCCTCTGCAGACTAACAATGGCTCTTTGGGAAAAGTCCCTGAAACTGAACATACAGTTGCAATCCCAGTTTGTTCCAGGCAAGGACAATGTTCTGGCAGACAGTCTAAGCAGAAACATTATGGTCCCGCACGAATGGATGTTGCATCCAGACATTTTTTCACAAATAACTCATGCATGGGGAAGGCCGGACATAGATCTCTTTGCCTCACACCTCAATCATCATCTGAAGAAGTTCTGCTCAAGGACACACCATCCTCAAGCCTGGAGAATGGATGTTCTCTCCTTCAGGTGGAATTCTCTAACAATCTATGAATTCCCACCTCTACCATTAATGACCAAGGTGTTACTGAAGATCAAAGCAGAACAACCGAAAGGCATTGTGATAGCTCCAGACTGACCAAGACAGCACTGGTATCCATTACTAAGGAGCATAACTCGCACCAAGCCGTGGCCCCTGCCTCAATGGCCTCTGCTTATAACTCAGCACAAT
This sequence comes from Protopterus annectens, assembly GCF_019279795.1. NCBI lineage: Eukaryota > Metazoa > Chordata > Ceratodontiformes > Protopteridae > Protopterus > Protopterus annectens. The sequence goes on along the minus strand of NC_056734.1, from coordinate 823,672,190 downwards.
TACAAGACTGTTCATCCCAACCTGCAAACATTGCAACTGACAGCTTGGAGAGTTCCATGACTTCTCCCCATATCTCTCTCTCCAAAAAAGTTCAAGAGATCTTACTGGAAGCACGCAGACCTTCCACCAGAAAAACTTATTCAGCCAAATGGAAGAGATTCAACATCTGGAATGCCAGCAAGGGTCAGGATGCATCAGTAATGAGCATCCCACAGATACTAGAATACTTGGCAGAAATGCTTCACAATGGCTTTTCCTATTCTTCCATAAAAATACACGCTTCAGCAATTTCAGCAAAATACAACTGTGATCCACCTGTGTTTTCACATCCTTTCCTAAGACAGTTTCTAAGAGGGAAAAGAATATCAAACCTCCAAGAAAACCACCAGTGCCTGCATGGGACCTCAACTTCGTCTTGGAAAAATTAACTCTTCCTCCTTTTGAGCCAGCAGCATCTTCAGAATTACAATTTCTCTCCTGGAAAACAGTTTTCCTGTTGGCAATTACTTCAGCAAGAAGAGTCTCGGAGATACAGGCCCTCATGGCAGTACCTCCATTTCTCATTTCCCATCAGGACAGAGTCTCTTTAAGAACCAATCCTTCATTCATGCCAAAAGTGATATCCAGGGTTTCTCTAAATCAAGCAATTCACCTGCCTACTTTCTTTCCCAATCCTCAAAATAAAGGAGAAAAGCTTCTGCACACTTTGGACATACACAGACAATTGCGCTACTACTTGGACAGAACAAAGGCCAACAGAAAGTCTGACCAACTATTTGTAGCTTACGCTGCTGGAGTACAAGGAAAGGCAATTTCCAAACAATTTCAAAATGGATTGGAGACCGCATCAGATTCTGCTACTCTTTCCATGGAAAAGGTGTGCCAGCCAATATCAGGCCACACTCCACCAGAGCTACAGCCACCTCCACAGCCTTTCTAAGAGGGGTGGCTACAAAGGACATTCTAGAAGCTGCTACATGGAGCTCCGTGCATACATTTTCCAAACATTACAACCTGCCTTTTTATTCCAGATCCCGAGCAGCCTTTGCTTCTGCAGTCCTGCAGGGCATTTTAGCTACACCATCCTTATCTTAGATCCTACCACCCCCAGCTTGGCTATGGTATTCAACCCATATGTCAGGACTTCAGTTGCATTCTTGAAGGACATAGTACAGTTTTGTACCTACCATAAATGTAGATGTTCGATTGATATGCAACTGCAGTCAGGTTTTCCCTCCCTCCTACCCCTCTGTAATTCTCTTTTTTGGGTCCACTCCCCCTTTTTCAAATTATCTGGGGATATCTGTTATGGTGTATCTGTTTATTACTGTTGTGCATGTCTGGAATTTTTCTCCATTCTCTAAATTTAGCCTTCCTTGGAGGGCACCTGGCATCTGGGGCAAGAAACACTGAAGAAGATGGCGTCGGCTGATGCTTTTATACCCCAGCCGCTCTGACGTCGGGGAAGAGGCGACATCAGCCGATGCCGGACCCAGACTTTGGAATCCGGCCGACCGAAGGGCTGCCTGAGGCAGGACAACCCCATATGTCAGGACTGCAGTTGGATATCTATCGGACATCTACATTTATGGTAGGTACAAAACTGTACTTTTAGGGGGTCGCACATCTGTCAACGGACTGTTCTGTTTGCACGGGTTTTAACCTGTGGGCCTTGAAAGATCTCAAGGCCAAGCTAGAGATGAAGGGACTGATGTCCTTCAAGGATGCATCTGCAGTCCTTACATATGGGTTGTCCTGCCTCAGGCAGCCCTTCGGTCGGCCGGATTCCAAAGTCTGGGTCCGGCGTCGGCTGATGTCACCCTTTTCCCCGACGTCAGAGCGCCTGGGGTATAAAAGCATCAGTCGACGCCATCTTCCCCAGTCTTTCTTGCCGCGCGGTGCCCGAAGCAGAAGCAGTTCGCAAGTGCCGGTCGGCCAGCTCCTGTGATTTCAGCTACCGAAGTCTTCAAAAAAGCCCCGTTGGGGACTCTTTCTTGCCTCAGCCGATGTCCGATCAAACGGTTAAAGTTAATAATTGTTTAACTTGTGGGAAACAAATACCTCCTAAGGATTTCCACTCTTACTGCTTACCCTGCCTAGGCCCAGACCACGACGTCACGGCCTGTACAGCCTGTGCTTCCTTCAATAAACGCACTCTTAGGCGTCGGGCAGAGTTTGCAGAGGAATATTTTGGGGAAAATTACTGTTATAAAATGCCGTCGGAGCTTCCGACAGCTCATTTACCCAAAAAAAGGAAGGATAAGGACCGACTCACGCGGTCCGCGGTTTCGGCCGACTCCACGCCTAGGCCTACCGCGAGTGACTCGGTCTCTGCTGAAGCCGAATCTCTACTGCTTCCGACCGACGACACCGCACAGCCGGTAACTTCGGTTCCGGAGGCCACCACTGGGTCGGTCTTAGAATTTCCGTCTGAAACCGGTGCTCCGGAGATATCCGACACCATTTCTGTTGATAAAACTACTACAGCACGTGGGGCAGCCAGGCCTCCTGTATCCATATCCATTAAGGCCTTTACACGTGCTAAAGCTGCTAAACAGCCAAAATCTCTCCCTCCCAAGGTTTTTCCTCAGGGATCCACTACCGGTTCACAAATTTTGAGTTTAGCTGAGGACCTTATTTCCTTAATCAGGGGCTCTCAGCCACATCCAGACAGGGGCTCTCAACCACCTCCAGGCAAAAGGCCCAGGGTTGAGCAGACAGATCCCCAGTCTTATGATAAGGCCTCAGATGACTCTGCCCATTCAGACTACCAGGAGGAGGCCTTTCCGGCCTATGAGGATTCTGATGCAGAGGAATCTATTCCCTCGGCCTCCTGAAGAGTTGTCCTTTGGGGAGACCCTTCACTCCATGAGAGAGCATTTCAAATGGCAAGGCCAGGAATTCTCTGATTCCAGGAAGAGGTTAAGGACTTTTTTGCATTTACCTCAGCATAGACCTTTGGCTATTCCTCCTGTTTTAAATGTTATAGAAGATGTGTACTCGGAGTCTAGTATTTCCCCTGACTCCCTTCCTCCGGCTCCTGTCAAACCTGACAGGTACTACAGGGTCCCGGACTCGCATCTATTCTTTTACAAGGGCCACTCTGCTGACCCTGAAACTATTTCCCAGGGCCCTAAAGGGGTTACAACCACCACTACTAAGAATCCACTTCCTTCTGAAAGGGAATCCAGGGCTTCAGAGAGATGGGGTAAAAAAGTGTATACTACTTCCACACTTTCTTTGAGAGCATTAAATTGTCAATTCCATATGATACAATATCAAGAATATCTGTTAGATGAATAGCATAAAAAACTAACCTCGCCTGAACCCCTAGATCGCAAGGCGCTTCAGGATCTGGTGCATAACTCCCAGCAGGTTAGCAACCTTTTCTTACAGTGTGGTTATGATGCATTGGAAGCTTCATGTAGGTCAGCAATGACAGGTGCAGTCGTACGTAGACATGCTTGGCTGAAGGGAACAAACACTGCCAGATCATGTTAAAGCAAAGCTTCTGGATGCACCACTGGAAAAACAAAAGTTATTTGGTTCCACGGCTCAAGAGGTCTTAAAGAAATTTGAGGAAAAGGCTAAATCAGTACAAACAGTCAAAGATTTTCTCCAGGTCCAACCACCAAGATTCAGCAGAAATTGGCCTTCTAAGAATTGGTCCTTTCCAGACACAGACAGATTTCAAAGAGGCAAAAACAGGCGTGCCAGAGCTAGAGGGCAAGCTCGAGGCTCCTACAGAGGACGTCAATGGCAGCCTCCTAACCAGAGAGGTAGTGCAGGACCTACAACTACTGCACAAGGACAATCTCAATGACTTGACTTTGACCCCGCCAACCAGGGCTCAATTGGAAGCACCTTTGGGCGGAAAGCTATCTTTATTCTCAGAAAATTGGCACAGTATTACAAAGGACAAATTGGTACTGCAAATAATAGACAAAGGATACAGATTCCATTTTCATACATTACCAAAAAGACAAGGCATGCCAAACCTGCCACCAAATCAAAGGGCAGAGGCTTTCAAGCAAATTTCCAACCATCTACAAATGAAAGCAATAGAAAAGGTTCCTTTCACAGAACAAGGCCAAGGATTTTATTCCAGAGTATTCCTTGTTCCAAGAAAAGAAAAGCAATGGAGGCCTATTCTGGACTTGTCCGCACTGAATACTTATCTCATCATGCCAAAATTCAGAATGCTGACCTTACAGCAACTCCTTCCCATGCTGGGCAAGGGGTCCTGGCTGGTAACTCTAGACCTCAAGGAGGCATACCTGCATGTCCCTATCAGACAAAGTTGCAGAAGACACCTCAGATTTCTTGCAGGTTCAGAGCATTATCAATTCTCAGCATTGCCCTTTGGCTTATCTACTGCACCCAGAGTATTCGCGAAATGCCTGGCATCAGTAATTGCACATTGCAGACTTCAGGGGATTCAAATATACCCATACCTGGACGACTGCCTTATACAAGCGGAAAGCCAACAAACATTGGTAAAACACTTGAATTATGCCATCCGCCTACTACAGGCCTTGGGATACACAGTCAACATTCAGAAATCAAGACTTGTTCCATCCCAACGAATAATTTTCCTGGGTGCAAAACTGGATACAAACACCCAAATGGCTTTTCTCACAGAAGAAAAACAAGAACAATTACCGGATTATTTCAGAAATCTGACAACACAAACACAGCTGACTGCAAGGAAAATCCTGCAGGCCCTGGGTTTCATGGCATCTTGCATTCTTCTGATTCCACAAGCAAGGCTGCATGAGGAAACTACAATGGTACCTAAGGAGTCTATGATCTCAACACAGTCACAGCCTAGAAGCTTTGATCCCCCTCATTCCATGCCTTCAAAAGGAATTTCTGTGGTGGGCACAAGCAAGCCAGTCAAACATGGGTCTGCCTTTCAGCAAGCCACATACCAGCCAAACCATTACAACGGACGCCTCAGATCATGGATGGGGAGCGCACATGGAGGGCAGATGCATTCAAGGACAATGGACACAAAAAGAATTGCGCCTGCACATCAACCAAAAAGAAATGCTGGCAGTGATACATTCAATCGAGGCCTTCGAACACTTCCTGCATCAAGGTCACCTGCTAATAAAGACAGATACCACAGTTATGTGGTACATAAACAAGCAAGGAGGTACCCATTCCTACCCTCTTTGCAGGCTGGCAATGAATCTTTGGGAACTTTCCCTAAAACTCAATATAGAGCTGCAATCCCAGTTCGTACCAGTAAAGGACAATGTACTGGCGGACAGCCTAAGCAGAAACATCATGGATCCACACGAATGGATGTTGCACCCAGACATCTTTCTTCAGATAGCACAATCATGGGGAAGGCCGGACAAAAATCTTTTTGCCTCCCACCACAACCATCAACTGAAGAAATTCTGCACAAGGACATACCATCCTCAAGCATGGAAAGTGGACGCCCTCTCTTTCAGCTGGAATGCTCTAACAGTATATGCATTCCCACCTCTACCGTTAATGACCACGGTCTTACTGAAGATCAGGGCAGAGCAGCTAAAAGTGATTCTGATAGCTCCGGACTGGCCAAGACAACACTGGTACCCACTGTTAAAGAGCATGTCATGCACGAAACCGTGGCCTCTACCACAATGGCCACTTCTTCTGACACAGCACAATTACAAAACTCTGCACTCCAGCCTAAAAACCTTGCAACTGACAGCCTGGAAAATACCTTGACTCCTCGTCAGGATAAACTATCCAAGAGAGTAAAGGATATCATCATGGAAGCTCGGCGGCCTTCCACAAGAAAGGCATATTCAGCAAAATGGAAAAGATTTCGTACCTGGAACACCGCAAAGGGTCAAGATCCGACAGTGATGAGCATTCCACATATCCTTGAATACTTGGCTGAAATGCTCCATAATGGCCTTTCTTATTCTTCCATAAAAATTTATGCTTCAGCAATTTCAGCAGAGTACAACACTGATCCACCTGTATTTTCTCATCCTCTGCTAAGGCAGTTTCTAAGAGGGATAAAAAACATCAACCCTCCAAGGAAACCACCAGTGCCTACATGGGACCTTAACTTCATGTTGGAAAAATTAACTCTACCTCCCTTTGAACCAGCAGCATCTTCAGAACTACAATTCCTGTCTTGGAAGACTGCCTTCCTTCTGGCCATAACCTCAGCAAGAAGAGTATCTGAGTTACAGGCCCTCATGGCAGTACAACCATTTCTCATTTTTCATCAGGACAGAGTCTCTTTGAGAACCAATCCTTCATTCATGCCAAAGGTGGTACCCAGGGTCTCACTGAACCAAGCTATTCACCTGCCTACCTTCTTTCCAAATCCACAAAATAAAGGAGAGAAACTTCTGCATACCCTGGACATTCACAGACAGTTGCGCTACTACTTGGACAGAACTAAGACTTACAATAAAACTGACCAACTCTTTGTAGCATATGCTGCTGGTGTACAAGGAAAAGCAATTTCCAAACAGACAATTTCAAAATGGATAGGAAATTGCATTCGATTCTGTTACTCTTTTCATGGAAAAGCTGTGCCAGCTAACATCAGGCCTCATTCCACCAGAGCCACAGCCACCTCCACAGCCTTCTTAAGAGGGGTGGCTACAAAGGACATTTTAGAAGCTGCTACATGGAGCTCTGTGCATACATTTTCCAAGCATTACAACTTGCCTTTATATTCCAGATCCAGAGCAGGCTTTGCTACTGCAGTCCTGCAGGGCATGTTAGCTACACCATCCTTTTCTTAGGTCCTACCACCCCCAGCTTAACTATGGTATTCTACCCATATGTAAGGACTGCAGATGCATCCTTGAAGGACATAGTACAGTTTTGTACCTACCATAAATGTAGATGTCCGATAGGTATGCATCTGCAGTCAGGTTTTCCCTCCCTCCTACCCCTCTGTGGTATTCTTTGGGTACCTATCCCTCATTTTAGCTAGCTGGGGTTATCTTTTATGGTGTATTTGTTTTTTATTGCTGTGCATGTTTGTAATTTTTTCATCTGTCCAAATTTAGCCTTCCTTAGAGAGCACCTGGCATCTGGGGCAAGAAAAACTGAGGAAGATGGCGTCGGTTGACGCTTTTATACCCCGGGCGCTCTGACTGGGAAAAGGGCGACATCAGCCGACGCCGGACCCAGACTTTGGAATCCAGCCGACCGAAGGGCTGCCTGAGGCAGGACAACCCATATGTAAGGACTGCAGATGCATACCTATCGGACATCTACATTTATGGTAGGTACAAAACTGTACTTTGTCTGCTTCGGGGGTGGCTGTCATCGCTACTACTGCTGCAGTCACAGCTGTGATTGCTTTTGCCACCTCTTCCTCCTCCCAGGCCAGGACTCATCCTCCTGTTCAGAGGCCTGTTGAATGAGAAATGCTGAGAAAGGATAAAGACAAAGCTAGGAAGAGGTCCCCGGACCAGTCGGGTCCTCCACAGAAACTCCAGGCTGTTTCCAGGCCTAGTACTCCTCGCCTCAGGTCGCTGAGGTTCTCACTGGAGCTGGAGGAGGATAGACCCTTCTTCCATAGTGTCGGTGCACTGACCTTCTAGGTCGGCATCAGTGGCTTCTTCTTCACGCTCCACAAGATGTTTGAGTGAAGCGGAGATGGACAAAATTATAAGATTTATTCGCATCCAAATAGAAATGGGAGTCTTGCCAGCCCCCTCTCCCTCTGGAGGAGGGAGCTCACTCACTTTTCTCACTCAAGGAACTCCTTCTCCGATCTGACCCCTGGTATCGGAGTTTTCGGATCCGAGCACTCTCTGAGTCGGGGGGGGGGGGGCTGGCACTGGAATTACCTTGTACCTTGACACTGGCCATTGCCCTGAGCATATTGGATTCAACGAGTTCAGACCCGAGTAACTCTCGGAGCCATAGTCTGGGCGTCTGAAGTGGGGTTTTCATTGACTCTTTTGGGTCATGGCCCCATGTTCGGCATCTCTGCACCTGAGGGCTCAGCTCAAATTCCCCCATCGGGTCCAGGGAGTGCAGCTTTCTTACTGGTGGCCCATGAAGCTTGTTCTCCTTCGGCATTCGATGTGGTGGAAAGGGTGCTGTCGAGTGGGTCGAGACCCCTGACTATTTCCTCAGATTCCACTCTGGCTCCCTCTGCTCTGGATGTGACCTCTTCCATTTTGTCCACTCAGGGGCAGCCCGTGCCCGATGTGCCCCAGGCGGTTCCCCTTGCAGAACAACAGACTGTTTGCAAATCCGCTTCAGACAGTCCCATCCAAGAGGCTCCTCGCAAACGGACGTGCAAAAGGAGGCACCTGGATTCTTCCCCAGAGTCCCTCACCGAAGACACCGACTTGGAGGAGGTGGAAGGCTCCACCAGACCCCCCCCCCCCCGACGATATCTCCTTTGGAGACATCATGGATATCCTGCGCCAGTGGGGGGGGTGGCCGCCCCCAAGCGTACCTCAGACTAAACAGTTTCTGGAGGGCTTCGGCACGGAACCGTCTACTTTTTGGGTGTCCCCTCATTTGTATCCATTGGTGGACCTTATCACATCCCGGGCATGGAAGGAACTGGACACCATGGAGCCAATTCAGAAGCGTCCAGACAAGATCCTAAGTTCCCCTTCGGATAAACCTAGTTGGAACAAAGGGTGCCCTGTAGACGCTTTGGTGGTAGCAGCAGCAGCAGCCAAGAAAGATCTAGCCTAAGAAAGTTCTAAAGTCCATCCTCCCGACTGAGAGTCCAGGATGATGGCTCGCCTAGGGAAGCAGTTGTATGCCTCAGCTACCTTTTCCATAAGAGCACTGAATTACTTGGCACACCTTACCTTGACTGCAGCACGACCTTGTCAAAGAGCTAGCAGAGTTATCCTTGGAGTCCATGTCGCCAGAGGATAAGCACATATTCTCTGCGAGGATGGCCACAATAAAGTGATATCAAACACGTCCATGCGCCTCCTTCGCATGCCACCAAAGGAGCGGCAAGGGCAGCCGGGTCAGGCGTTGCCATTAGGCATCACGCTTGGCTCAGGCTGTGTCAGTTCACGGAGCCCTTTAAGGCATCATTTGCAAATGCCACTTATGGTTCTTCGTTGTTTGGGAATACCGTCTGCGAGACATTGGTCCATAGTGAAAAGGACGGGAAGATACTGTCTGCCATCGGGATCCGCTTCTATAACCCTCAAAGATCCTTCCGCAGGAATCAGCAAGGGCAAAAGAAGGTGTGGTTGCAGGTGTCTCAGTATTCCCGGGACGCTCAGGACTCCTCTTCTCCCATAGGCAGAGGGGGTTTTGATAGATGCCGGCTCAGAGGCAGAGGGGGGTCTGAGGAATGTGGGGTCTCAAGAACCTTTCTCGGACAGGCCTGTGCAGCAGCCTTGAGGGGTTGCCCGACTGCTCTGTAGGCAGTCGTGGGGTCATCTTTCGACGGCGTGGGAGTCAGAGTCGTCAAATCGTTGGGTGCTTCAGATCATATCCAGAGGCTGTTCTATCCCCTTTGTGGAATTCCCTCTTCCACCAAAACACCTCCCAGACGTACCACCCTCGCAAAGGGAGGTAGCAGCACTCGAGATAAACAAGCTGCTAAAGAAACGAGTCATCCAGCCCAACCCCCACGACCAGTCCAGATCAGGCATCTACTCCAGGTACTTTTCGGTGCCAAAAAGGACGGGGGACCTAAGACCTATTCTGTATCTTTCCACCCTTAACCTGTCAGTTGCCAAAGACAAGTTTTGGATGGTTACATTGCAATCCATTCTGCCTTCTCTGCAGGAGATAGACTGGATGTGCTCGATAGATCTCCAGGATGCGTACAACCATATAACGATTCACAGACGGTCCAGGAAGTTCCTCCTCTTCCGGCTTAGGGGCCAATCATTATCCGTTTCGAGCCCTAGCCTTCGGTCTTACCACAGCCCCCAGGGTGTTCAGCAAGGTCATGGCAGATGTCCTTCATGGATGCATCTGCAGTCATAACAACTGGGTTGTCCTGTCGTCAGGCAGCCCTTCAGTCGGCCGGATTCCAAAGTCCGGGTCCGGCTTCGGCTGATGTCGCACTTCACCCGACGTCATCTCTGTTGGTCTTCGGGTATATAAGCATCAGCCGACGCCATTTTCTTCAGTCTTTCTTGCCGTGGCGCAAGCAGAAGCTGTTCGCAAGTGCCGGTCGGTCGGATCCAGAGATTACTTCTACGAATACTACTTGAAGACTTCTAAAGCTAAGTACCCGTGGGGACTCTTTCTTGCCTCAGCCGATGTCAGAAAAAGTTAATAATTGTTTAACCTGTGGGAAACAAATACCTCATAAAGATTTCCACTCTTACTGCCTGCCCTGTTTAGGCCCAGCCCACGACGTAGCAGCTTGTTCGTCCTGTGCTTCTTTCAACCGATTTAACGCTTAGACGCCGGTCAGAGTTTGCAGAACAGTTTTCGGTTATGACTTTGCGTACATTATGCCGTCGGACCCTCCGACCGCATTCTGCCAAAAACGCAAAGAAAGACCGACACTCGGGTCCGAGGTTTCGCCGAAACCATGGTTAAGCAAACGCGAGTGTCTCGGTTTCGCCGAAACCGAGAAAACTGATCAAACTACACCTGAAACTATCACTACTACTGAGGTCCCTGCTAACACTCTTGAATCGGCCTCAGAAATTTTACCCACTACGGTGCTTACCACTGACTTATCAGACACCATTCCCTTGGATGTCTCTACCCCAGCACGTGGTGCTGCTAGGCCTCCAGCAGCCATGTCCATTAAGGCCTTCGCCAGGGCTAAAGCAGCCAAGACTACTAAAACAGTGCCTGTTAAACCGCCTTCCACCAGGCCCTCTGCCAGTTCTCAAATGCTTACCTTGGCAGAAGATTTAATTTCATTAATTAGAGGATCTCAATCTCACCCAGACAGGGCCTCTCAGCCCCAGAAAGAGACCTAGGGCAGAGCCCCTGAGCCAGTGTCCTCTGATGATTCTGCTGATGAATCAGACATAACTGACCAGCCAGAGGCTCCTTTCTCCAATTTTGAAGATTCTGATGCTGAAGAATCCATTCCAGCTGCTTCCCTTCCAGAAGAATTCTCCTTTGGGAAACCTTGCATGCCATGCGAGAACAGTTCCAATGGCAGCAACAGGATTTTTCAGACTCCAGGAAAAGACTTAGGACCTTTTGCACCTACCACAGCACAGGCTTAGCTATCCCTCCTGTTCTCTCTGTGGTGGATGATGCTTTCAATGATGCCTGCTCAGCTCCAGATTCTTTACCCCAGCCCCTGCCAAACCAGACAGATTCTACAGGGTGCCAGATACTCATCACCACCTCTACAAGGCCCCTCTTGCAGACACCGAAACTATATCCCAGGGTCCCAAGGCAGTAGCCGCGACTATAGCTAAAAACCCTGTTCCTTCTGAAAGGGAAGCAAGGTCATTAGACAGATGGGGTAAAAATGTTTACACTTCAGCCACTCTTTCAGCTAGAGCTTTAAATTGTCAGTTTCACATGATACAATACCAAGAGTTTATGCTTGATCAGTTAACTAAAAAGCTAACCACTGATGAATCTCTTGATAAGAATTATGTATTGGAAATGGTAAATAACATACAGCAGGTTAGTAACCATTCTTTAAAATGTGTCTATGATGCACTGGAGGCTTCATTTAGATCAGCCATGACTGGCACAGTAATTAGAAGACATGCATGGCTAAAGGAGCAAGCTTTACCGGATCATGTTAAATCTAAATTGCTTGATGCTCCTATGGATAAATCAAGTTTGTTTGGTACACCTGCCCAGCAGGTTATGAAGAAAATGGAAGAAAAGGCAAAATCAGTCCAGACAGTTAAAGAATTCTTGCAGGTTCAACCCCCAAGGTTTAGCAGGAACTGGCCTGCCAAAAATTGGTCCTTTCCTGACTCCACAAGACCTCAAAGGGGCAGGAATAGACGTTCCAGAGGCAGAAACCAATCCAGAGGAGGTGCCTACAGAGGACGACAGTGGCAAGGTAACAACAGAGGCACAGAATCAACACCTGCCTCTACATCAACACAGCCACAGTGACTTAAACCTAAACCCGCCAACCAGGGAACAAATAGCAGCTCCTCTAGGCGGAAAGCTAACCTTATTTTCAAAAACTGGCACCACATAACAAAGGACAAGTGGATTTTATGAACCATAGATCAAGGTTACCGGTTCCACTTCCACACTTTACCAGTCAAAGAGGAATGCCAAACCTACCTCCAAATCAAAAACAGAGGCTCTACAACAGATAATGGAATTAGCAAACATGAGAGCTGTGGAAAAGTGCCAACAGCAGAGCAAGGAAAGGGTTCTACTCCAGACTATTCCTAGTTCCAAGAAAGGAAAAAGTTGGAGACCAATTCTAGACCTGTCTACCCTAAATACTTACATCATTGTCCCAAAATTCAAAATGCTGACCCTACAGCAACTTCTTCCCATGCTGGGCAAGGAGTGTTGGCTGGTAACTCTAGATCTCAAGGAGGCATACCTGCACGCCCCATTCGACCTATCTGCAGAAGATACCTCAGATTTCTTGCAGGATCAGAGCACTATCAATTCTCAGCATTGCCCTTTGGCTTATCTACTGCACCCAGAGTATTCACAAAATGCCTGGCATCAGTAATCGGCCATTGCAGACTACAGGGAATTCAAATTTATCCATACCTGGACGACTGTCTGATACAAGGGGACAACAAAAGCAAGCTGACAACAGATTTACAAAGGGTCATTTACTTGCTTCAAGCACTGGGATACACAGTCAATTTACAAAAGTCAAGGCTGATACCATCCCAGACAAGGACTTTCCTGGGAGCGGAATTGGACACAGTAAGGCAAATGGCATTCCTAACTACAGAAAAACAAAAAGAACTCCCTCTTTACTTCTTGGCACTAACAAATCTGAACAAGTTAACAGCAAGAAAGGTACTGCAGGCCTTGGGTTTCATGGCATCATGCATAATCTTGGTTCCATTTGCCAGACTACATATGAGAAAGCTTCAGTGGTACCTAAAGAATTTATGGTCCCAACACAGACACAGCCAAGAAATGGAAATTCCACTAATACCATGCTTAAAACAGGAGTTCCTATGGTGGGCTCACGCATGCCAGTCAAACCCAGGCCTGCCCTTTCGCAAAGGTCAAGCAAGCCAGACCATCACAACAGATGCTTCAGACCTGGGATGGGGGGCACATATGCTGGACAAATGCGTGCAAGGATTGTGGACACAGGACCAACTTCACCTGCACATCAACCTAAAAGAAATGCTGGCAGTAAAACTGGCAATCCAAAAGTTCAGACCATTTCTCAAGGAAGGCCAGTTGATGATAAGGACAGACAACACCACAGTCATGTGGTACATCAACAAACAGGGAGGCACTCATTCCTACCCCCTATGCAGAATGACTTTGGAGCTGTGGACCCTGGCACTCAGCTACAACATCCAGTTACAGGCAATATTTGTACCAGGAAAAGAAAACTCCCTAGCAGATATGTTAAGCAGGACTACATCGGATGTCCACGAATGGCAGCTGCACCCGGACATCTTCAAGACCATCTCGAAGAAATGGGGAATGCCTCAGATAGATCTATTCGCATCACCTCTCAATCACCAGCTCAAAAAATTCTGCACAAGGACATTCCACCCACTAGCATGGAAAGTGGACTCGCTCTCCTTCAGCTGGAAAGGACTAACAGCATATGCATTCCCACCTCTTCCCTTGATACACAAAGTATTACTAAAAATCAAGGAGGAACGTCCAAGGATAATCCTGATAGCTCCAAACTGGCCAAGACAACATTGGTTCCCACTGCTGAGGAGCATGTCTCGGAACAATATGTGGCCAATACCCCTGATGCCTTTGATGCTAACTCAGAACAACTACAGCACCATGCATCCAAACCTAAAGACGTTGCAACTGACTGCATGGAACATCACATAGCAGCTGCTAATCCACAGCTTTCACAAAGAGTTAAAGACATTATTCTTGAAGCACGCAGACCTTCAACAAGAAGAAACTATGCTGGGAAATGGAAAAGGTTTGTCATTTGGAGCTCAGAAAGAGGTAAAGATGTATCAAGCATAGATATGCCCAACATTCTGGAGTATCTGGCCGAACTACTTCATTCAGGCCTGTCCTATTCCTCCATCAAGATTCATGCATCAGCAATTTCAGCAGAATACAGCTTTGATCCACCTGTTTTTTCACACCCTTTGCTCAGGCAGTTCCTCAGAGGAATCAAGAATGTAAAACCTCCAAGGAAACCACCATTACCAGCCTGGGACTTGAACTTTGTGCTAGAAAAATTGACTCTATCACCTTTTGAACCAGCAGCAACAGCAGACCTGCAACACCTATCATGGAAAACTGCTTTCTTACTGGCAATTACTTCAGCAAGGAGGGTTTCAGAACTACAGGCCTTAATGGCAGTGCAACCCTTTCTAATCTTCCACCAAGATAGAGTGTCCATGAGGACTAATCCTACATTTATGCCTAAGGTGGTATCCAGAGTGTCCTTAAACCAGGCAATCCACCTACCTACCTTCTTTCCCAACCCACAAAACAGAGGGGAAAGAATACTGCATACCTTGGATGTACATAGACAGCTACGCTACTACTTGGACAGAACAAAAAGTAGCAGAAAGACTGACCAACTTTTAAGTAGCCTATGCAACAGGAAGGGAAGGAAAAGCTATTTCCAAACAGACAATCTCCAAATGGATAGGAAATTGCATACGATTCTGTTACTCCTTCCATGGAAAGCAAATTCCACAGAACATAAGACCTCATTCTACAAGGGCAACAGCCACTACCACAGCCTTCTTACGAGGAGTGGCTACCAAAGACATTATTGAGGCGGCTACTTGGACCTCCGTGCATACATTTGCCAAGCATTATAATTTACCTCTATATTCCAGATCCCGAGCAGGGTTTGCCACTGCTGTTCTGCAAGGGATCCTAAACACACCATAATCTACCTTTATCCTCCTCCCTAGTTGGCTATGGTATTCTACCCAGTTGTTATGACTGCAGATGCATCCATGAAGGACATAGTACAGTTTTGTACCTACCATAAATGTAGATGTCCGAATTGGATAGCATCTGCAGTCAGGATTACCCTCCTCCTTCCCTCTGTGGTACTCCTAGGGTGTTTACCCTTCTAATAGCTAGCTAGTGGGGGGACTTCTTTCATGGTGTATTTGTTTGTATTTATGTACATACATGCTTATTTTTGTGTTTACCTCTATCTTTGGAAACATTGGCATCTATCCAAAATTTTTTAGCCTTCTAGAGGGCTTCTGGCATCTGGGGCAAGAAACACTGAAGAAAATGGCGTCGGCTGATGCTTATATACCCGAAGACCAACAGAGATGACGTCGGGTGAAGTGCGACATCAGCCGAAGCCGGACCCGGACTTTGGAATCCGGCCGACTGAAGGGCTGCCTGACGACAGGACAACCCAGTTGTTATGACTGCAGATGCTATCCAATTCGGACATCTACATTTATGGTAGGTACAAAACTGTACTTTATAGTGGCTCACCTGAGGCTTCAGGGGATACAGGTCTTCCCGTACCTGGACAATTGGCTCCTTGTTGCTTCCACCAAGCGTCTATTTTGTCAAGCCAGAGACTACTTTTTGAAGCGGTCGGGCCACCTGGGAATCACCATCAACACAGGAAAATCATCTCTGATCCCAGTCCAAGTTCTTGAGTACATTGGAGCAAGGATAGACACACTGCAAATGAAGGTTTTTCTAACCCCAGAGAGAATTTGAAGCTTACAGCTCTATGTGTCCCTGGTCATTCAGTCACATCTCCCGTCAGCAGAGACAGTACTTTGAGCTTTGGGTTCCATGGCAGCCACTGTTACCCTTCTTCCCTGTGCTCGTCTTCATATGCGGGTTCTACAGTGGACATTAGCAGTCCAGTGGTCATGGTTAGATCTGCCGTTGACACATCCAATACACATCAGCAGGGTTGGCAGGGAGTCCCTTCTCTGGTGGATGCACTCCTCGGAACTGTTCAAGGGACGTCCGTTCATTGCAGCCCCTCCCCAAGCCACTGTGACCACGGATGCCTCCCAGATAGGGTGGGGGGGCATTGCTCGGGAAGGACAGTCCAAGGCACGTGGTCTCCAAATGAGACCAAGTTGCATATCAGTGTTCTAGAGTTGAGGGTGGTCCTTTTGCCTTTGCAGGCCCTTCATGCTTTTCGCCCTCTCGGAACAATTGCAGTACAGTCAGACAATATGCCAGTAGTCTGGTACATCAGCAAGCAGGAAGGATCTTATCCCCTCTGTCGTGAGGCCATGAGCGTGTTGGAATGGGCAATCTCCACCAGCCGATTTCTGGTAGCAATGCACATTCTGGGACAGTCCAACATACTGGTGGACAAACTGAGCAGGACTATTCTGATGCCCGACGAGTGGTATTTGAATCCTTCAGTAGCAGAGCAGATGTTCGAGTGGGGTTGGCCTTGCTGTGATCTGTTCAGATCTCCGTCCAATGCAGTGAGTTTCTACATCCCACAGGGGGAGTCCCCCAGAGATGCTCTAGTTCATGTTTGGCCTCCCGGTCTTCTCCATGCTTACCCCCCCCCCCGTTACCTCTTAATTCAAAGTTCCTCCACAAGGCTCGCAGGTTGGGGAGCAAAGTGATCCTCATTGCCCTGTTCTGGCCTCCCTCGCCAAGTATGGTTTCCCTTCCTCTGGTCTCATCTTCTAGCTCCTTCATGGTTTTTAGAGCCAATTCTGGATCTCATCTCTCACCCCTCAGGGGTTACACATCCAAACCTGGATAGTGTAAAGCTCACTGCTTGGTTGCACCAGTTCCCATGATAGCTAGGACTCCTGGTTTATCTTCTCCGGTCAAGACTATTCTGGTGGCAGCTCACAAATAGTCTACCAGGAAGCTTTACAACAGTAAATGGAAGCGGTTTTCTGTCTTGGTTTCCCAAAGGGATCTGGACCTTTTCACAGCTCCTGTCCCAGCGGTGTTGGAATTCTTGGCATATATATTTCATCAAGGTGCTAGCTATTCTGCGGTGAAAGTTCAATTGGCTGTCATTTCCAACGTTCATATTGGAGAGAACGCGGTTTCTTTAGCATCCTCCAAACTTTGTAAAACCTTTGTTAAGGGTACATTGCTTTTAAGACCTCTGGCGTAGAATCTTACCTCTCCTTGGGAGCTGACTTTGGTTTTACAGGATGTCCTTCAAGGATGCATCTCCTGTCCTTACATATGGGTTGTCCTGCCTCTGGCAGCCCTTCGGTCGGCCGGATTCCAAAGTCTGGGTCCGGCATTGGCTGATGTCGCCCTTTCCCCGACGTCAGAGCGCCTGGGGTATAAAAGTGTCAGCCGACGCCATATTCCTCAGTCTTTCTTGCCGCGTGGTGCCCGAAGCAGAAGCAGTTCGCAAGTGCCGGTTGGCCAGCTCCTGTAACTTCAGCTACCGAAGACTTCAAAAGCTAAGTACCCCGTTGGGGACTCTTTCTTGCCTCAGCCGATGTCAGATCAAACGCTTAAAGTTAATAATTGATGTAATGGGATCCTATCTCGCATACATTCATAACTGATGGGTTCGGAGCCGATCTGTCGGCTCCGACTCGGCCACTATATACTAGAATGAAATCTCTCATTGGCTGGGCTACCTCTTATCCCAGAATGCACCACGCCTGCTTCCCCAGATCTCGTTTGCCGCTTTTCAAGCTGGACGTGGTCTCGACTTGGCTGGAGCTAAGTGTATTTTCTTGACCTTTTTGGTCTTTTTGGCTAGGGTTTCTGTCAGCTTTTAAACAAACAGCTGTTTTAACAGCTTTGTGAGCGTTTGTGGTCAGTTTTGTGAAAAGTTAGATTTATTTGTTTTAGCGCTTCTAGTGTACTGGGCAGGGCCCGTTTGAGTTAGAGGGCCTTTGCCCTTATTGTGCGTTTACATATTTTTTTCTTGTTGTGTGACTGAATTAGTTTTCGGGCTAAGCCCGTTTAAGTTAGAGAGCTTTTGCCCACATATTACCTTACTTCTGACCTGTTGTATCGGGCTAAGCCCGTTTAAGTTAGAGGGCCTTAGCTCATATATTAGTTTACCTCTGCATTTTCTAGCTATCTGTCTCCTGTTTTTCTACTGTGCTCAGAATGTCTTAAGGAGCAGAAATCAGGGTTTAAAAAGTGTGCAAAATGTAATTATAAAATGTCTATTACAGACAGTCATGCTGTCTGCGTGTACTGTTTAGGGCCTAAACATCTACAGGATACTTGCAGTGTGTGTCATGCTTTTTCTTCCAGGGTTCTCCAGAAAAGAAAAAACAAGCTGATACTTAGGGGTCTTATTAAGCCTTCATTTGAGGAAGCATTAGCTTCATCTTCAGCTTCTAAAAAGAAGAGGTCGTCGGCTCCGACCATTCCGTCGGGCCCGACACCCAAGAAGCATAGATCGTCGGCTCCGACCAGTCAGTCGGACCCGACAGCTAAGAAACATGGATCGACTTCTTCCTCGGCTCCAGTGGCTTCGGAGCCGATGGCTGAAGGGTCTGCCTCGGTGCTTCTTCCCTCGGCTCCATTGGTGTCGGAGCCGCAGGTTAGTGCATCGAGAGGCCAATCACCTACTTCGGCTCCTTTGGTCTCGGAGCCGATGGAGGTGTGCAGCTCAGACTCTTCCCCCTCGGCCCTGGAGCCTCCTTCGGCGCCGACACTGTTACAAACGGTTCCGGTCTCGGGTCCGATAGTGCTGGAACCCTTTCGGAGCCGATCCCCTGCTTTATCGGAGCCGAGGCAGAAGTCTTCTCGGCCCCAGTCTATTTCCTCCAAATCCTCTAGGTTGTCAGATTCGGATTTGGATAGGGTTATCCAGAGGCTGTTCCAGTCCCCAGTTTTTTCTAAAATGATCTCGGCTCCAGCCCACTCGGCTTCGGAGCTGATCCCACATTCCGTGCATTTGATTCCTCCTCCGACCCCCTTGGAGCCGTTGGAGTCGGTGCGGGTAGAACGCAGCAGAATCGTCCAGTTGGAGCAGGGACCCCCTCGGAGATGTCCTTCAAGAATGCAACTGCAGTCCTTACATATGGGTTGTCCTGCCTCAGGCAGCCCTCGGTCGGCCGGATTCCAAAGTCTGGGTCCGACGTCGGCTGATGTCGCCTCCTCCCCGACTGGGGTATAAAAGCATCAGCCGACGCCATTTTCCTCAGTCTTTCTTGCCGAGCGGTGCCCGAAGCAGAAGCAGTTCGCAAGTGCCGGTCGGTCAGC
Organism: Protopterus annectens; assembly: GCF_019279795.1. Lineage (NCBI taxonomy): Eukaryota > Metazoa > Chordata > Ceratodontiformes > Protopteridae > Protopterus > Protopterus annectens. The sequence continues at coordinate 823,652,966 of NC_056734.1, read as the reverse complement.
TCCTGTGTTTTACGTATCCGAAGTCATCAAAAAGCTAAGTACCCCGTTGGGGATCCTTTTCTTGCCTCAGCCGATGTCAGAAAAAACTGAAAAAGTTAATAACTGTTTGTCTTGTGGTAAACAAATACCTCATAAGGACTTCCATTCTTACTGCCTTCCCTGCCTTGGCCCAGACCACGACGTCTCGGCCTGTGCTGCCTGTGCTTACTTCAATAAGCACACACTCAGGCGCCGGGCAGAGTTTGCTGAAGACTTCTTTGGTGATAAATACTCTTATACCATGCCGTCGGAACAACCGACACCTCATATTTCCAAAAAACGGAAGGACCGGGACCGACATTCTCGGCCCGCGACTTCCACCGACACCACGCCAAAAATTACCGCAAGTGCATCGGTCTCTTCTGAGGCGGTTGTTCCACCGCTCCGGACCGACGACACCGATTTACCGATCACTCCGGCCCCGGAGCCTGCGCCGGTGCCGATGGTTGATTTTCCTCCAGAAACTGAAGCCCAAGATTTGCCTGAGGACCATACCGGTGGACAAGGTTGCTCCAGCACGTGGGGCAACTAGGCTCCCTATGTCTATGTCTATCAAGGCCTACACACATGCTAAGGCTGCTAGCCAGGCTAAGTCTCACCCTCCTAAAGCTTTGCCTCAGCCCACTACTGATAAACAAATCATGTCTTTAGCTGCAGATTTAATTTCTTTAATCTGAGGCTCCTAGGCCCATCCTGACAGGATCTCAGCCACCTTCTGACAAAAGGCCCAGGGTTGAGCATACAGACACCCTTTCTTCAGATGAAGCCTCTGGTGACTCTGATCACTCACATACCCAGGAAGAGTCCTTCCAGGCCTACGAGGATTCAGATGCGGAGGATTCTTTTCCCTCTGCCTCTCCTCCTGAGGATATTTCTTTTGGGGAAATTTTCCACTCCATGAGAGAGCACTTTCAGTGACAAGGCCAGGAATTCTCCGACTCCAGGAAACGGCTTCGTACCTTCCTTAAGCTTCCCCAACACAGGCCTTTAGCTATCCCTCCAGTGCTAGATGTACTGGATGATGTGTACTCAGATTCGAGTGCTTCTCCTGATTCTCTCCCCCCTGCTCCTGTCAAGCCGGACAGATACTACAGGGTTCCTGAAACTCACAAACATTTCTTTAAGGCCCATGCTGTTGATCTAGAAACAATTTCCCAGGGGCCCAAAGGGGTGGCCACATCCACGGCCAAAAATCCTTTGCCCTCAGACAGGGAAGCTAGGTCCCTATAGAGGTGGGGCAAAAAAGTTTATACCTCAACCACACTTGCCATGAGAGCCCTCAATTGCCTTTTTCATATGTTTCAGTATCAGGATTTCTTGATGGATGATTTGCAGAAAAGGTTAGCCTCTCCTGAGCCTTTAGATAGAAAGGCCTTGCAGGATTTGGTTCATAACACACAACAGGTTAGCAATCATTTTCTTCAGTGTGGTTATGATGCATTGGAAGCTTCATGTAGGGCAGCTATGACAGGGGCTGTCATACGTAGACATGCATGGTTGAAAGAACAGCCATTACCAGATCATGTTAAAGCAAAGCTTCTAGATGCACCTCTGGAAAAACACAAGCTATTTGGTGCTAATGCTCAGGATGTGTTGAAATCAATTGAGGAAAATGCTAAATCAGTGCAAACAGTCAAGGATTTCCTCCAGGTTCAGCCACCTAGGTTCAGCAGGAATTGGCCTTCTAAGAACTGGTCCTTTCCGGACACTGACAAGTTTCAAAGGGGAAAAAACAGGCGTGCCCAAGGAAGAGGGCAATACAGAGACTCCTACAGGGGATGCCAATGGCAACCGACTAATCGGAGAGGTGGCACAGGGACTTCCCCTGCTCCACAGGGACAATCACAATGACTTGACTTTGACACCGCCGACCAAGGCTCAAAGAGAAGCACCTTTAGGAGGAAAATTATCCTTATTTTCAAAAAATTGGCACATTTTAACAAAGGACAAATGAATTCTGGACATAATAGACCAAGGCTACAGGTTCCACTTCCATACTTTACCAACAAGACAAGGCATGCCAAACCTGCCACAAAATCAAAGGGCAGAGGCATTCGAACAAGTTTCAAAGCTGAGACAAATCAAAGCAATAGAAAAGGTTCCTCCTCAGGAACAAGGCCAGGGATTTTACTCAAGACTGTTCCTTGTTCCAAGAAAAGAAAAACAATGGAGACCTATACTGGATTTGTCCGCTCTAAACACTTTTCTCATTGTACCAAAATTCAAAATGCTGACGCTAAAGCAACTCCTTCCCATGCTGGGCAAGGGGTCTTGGCTGGTTACTCTGGACCTCAAGGAGGCATACCTGCATGTCCCAATCAGACACAGCTGCAGAAGATACCTCAGATTTCTTGCAGGGTCAGAGCATTATCAATTCTCAGCATTGCCTTTTGGCTTATCTACTGCGCCCAGAGTATTCACGAAATGCCTGGCATCAGTAATTGCACACTGCAGACTCCAGGGGATACAAATATACCCTTACCTGGACGACTGCCTTATACAAGCGGACAGCAAGCAAGCCTTGACAAAAAACTTGAATTATGTCATTCACTTACTACAGGCTTTGGGATACACAGTCAACTTACAAAAATCAAGACTACTGCCATCCCAACAAATAACTTTTCTAGGAGCCAAACTAGACACAGAATCACAAATGGCTTACCTCACAGAAGAGAAGCAAGAACAATTACCACACTACTTCAAAAGCCTAGCAAAGCTCACCCAGATGACTGCAAGGAAATTCCTGCAGGCCCTGGGTTTCATGGCATCTTGCATTCTACTGATTCCACTGGCAAGACTACACATGAGAAAATTACAATGGTACCTAAAAGGTTTATGGTCTCAACACAGCCACAACTTAGAAGCAATTATCCCACTCATCCCATGTCTACAAAGGGAATTTTTGTGGTGGGCCCAAGCAAGCCAGTTAAACAAAGGTATGCCTTTCAACAAACCTCAAACAAGCCAAACCATTACAACAGACGCCTCAGACCATGGATGGGGGGCGCACATGGAGGACAGATGTATTCAAGGGCAATGGACTCCCCAGGAAGTACATCTGCACATCAATCAAAAAGAGATGTTAGCAGTAATGCATGCAATCGAGGCCTTCGGAAAATATCTTCAACAAGGTCATCTACTAATAAAGACAGACAACACCACTGTTATGTGGTACATAAACAAGCAGGGAGGTACTCATTCTTACCCCCTTTGCAGACTAACAATGACTCTTTGGGAAAAGTCTCTGAAATTGAACATACAGCTGCAATCCCAGTTTGTTCCGGGCAGGGACAATGTTCTGGCGGACTGTCTAAGCAGAAACATCCTGGATCCACACGAATGGATGTTGCATCCAGATATTTTTGCACAAATAACATATGCATGGGGAGGCCGGACATAGATCTCTTTGCCTCCCACCTCAATCATCATCTGAAAAAGTTCTGCTCGAGGTCACACCATCCACAAGCCTGGAGAATAGATGCTCTCTCATTCAGCTGGAACTCTCTAACAATCTATGCATTCCCACCTCTACCATTACTGACCAAGGTGTTACTGAAGATCAAAGCAGAGCAACCGAAAGGCATCTTAATAGCTCCAGATTGGCCAAGACAGCACTGGTATCCATTACTAAGGAGCATAACTTGCACCAAGCCGTGGCCCCTGCCTCAATGGCCTCCACTCTTGACTCAGCACAATTACAGGACGGTTCACCCCAACCTGCAAACTCTGCAACTGACAGCTTGGAGGTTCCCAAGATTTCTCCCCATATCTCTCTCTCCAAGGAAGTTCAACAGATATTATTGGAAGTGCGCAGACCTTCCACCAGAAAGACTTTTTCAGCCAAATGGAAGAGATTCAACATCTGGAATACCAACAAGGGACAGGATGCATCAGTAATGAGCATCCCACAGATATTGGAATACTTGGCAGACATGCTGCATAATGGACTTTCCTATTCTTCCATAAAAATACACGCTTCAGCAAAATACAACACTGATCCACCTGTGTTTTCACATCCTTTGCTAAGACAATTTCTAAGAGGGATAAAGAATATCAAACCTCCCAGAAAACCACCAGTGCCTGCATGGGACCTCAATTTCGTGTTGGAAAAATTAACTCTTCCTATTTTGAACCAGCAGCATCTTCAGAATTGCAATTTCTTTACTGGAAAACAGTTTTCCTGTTGGCAATTACCTCAGCAAGAAGAGTTTCGGAGATACAGGCCCTCATGGCAGTACCTCCATTCCTCATTTTTCATCAGGACGGGGTTTCTTTAAGAACCAATCCTTCTTTTCTGCCAAAAGTGATATCCAGGGTGTCTCTAAATCAAGCAATTCACCTGCCTTCTTTCTTCCCCAATCCTCAAAATAAAGGGGAAAAGCTGCTACACACTTTGGACATTCACAGACAACTACGCTACTACTTAGACAGAACAAAGGCCACCAGAAAGTCTGACCAACTATTTGTAGCATACGCTCCTGGAGTGCAAGGAAAGGCAATTTCCAAACAAACAATTTCAAAATGGATTGGACATTGTATCAGATTCTGTTATTCTTTCCATGGAAAGGGTGTGCCAGCCAATATCAGGCCACACTCCACCAGAGCTACAGCCACCTCCACAGCCTTCCTAAGAGGGGTGGCTACAAAGGACATTCTAGAAGCTGCTACATGGAGCTCCGTGCATACATTTTCCAAGCACTACAACCTGCCTTTATATTCCAGATCCTAAGCAGGCTTTGCTTCGGCAGTCCTGCAGGGCATTTTAGCTACACTATCCTTATCTTAGAGCCTACCACCCCCAGCTTGGCTATGGTATTCAACCCACATGTAAGGACTGTAGTTGCATTCTTGAAGGACATAGTACAGTTTTGTACCTACCATAAATGTAGATGTCCGATAGATATGCAACTGCAGTCAGGTTTTCCCTCCCTCCTACCCCTCTGTGTATTGGGTCCACTTCCCTCCTTTTATACTTAGCTGGGGATATCTTTTACGGTGTATCTGTGTATAGCTATTGTGTATGTCTGGAATTTTTATCCAGTTCTAAATTTAGCCTTCCTTGGAGGGCACCTGGTATCTGGGGCAAGAAACACTGAGGAAGATGGCGTCGGCTGATGCTTTTATATCCCAGCCGATCTGACGTTGGGGAGGAGGCGACATCAGCCGACGTCGGACCCAGACTTTGGAATCCAGCCGACCGAGGGCTGCCTGAGGCAGGACAACCCATATGTAAGGACTGCAGTTGCATATCTATCGGACATCTACATTTATGGTAGGTACAAAACTGTACTTTTCTCTGCTCTGACCTTCATTCCTACCTTGTCCTCGGTGTCAGGGTTTGGTACCGGGTCTTCCTCGGCGGGGGCGGAGGGCAACACTGTGGAGCTCGCCTCTTCGATGCCCAGTCTTCCCCTCGGGGCATCGACCGCAGGTATTCCCTGTACCGCCGTGGTCTCTCAGCAAGTGCCCTCTGCAGTGTCTGGCGGTCCTGCTTTTGAGGCCATGAGGAGTGCGCTGGCCATGACCTTGCCGGTTCAGCAGGTTTCTACCTCATCGTCCCAAGTTTTGGGTACTGGTGCCTCTGGAGACATTCTTTCCCATGACAGTGGGGCCCCGGGGCCTGAGGATACCCCCTTAGAGGGTTCCCTTCTTCCTGGGGGTCCTTCTGAATCTGCCTCGGATGATCCCCCAAGGAAGAAGCTGTGTAAGAGGAAGCACATTGATTCCCAAGATGAATCCGTCACTTCAGATACTGACCTCAATGATGCGGAGGGGTTCCCTAAATCGTCCTCCGATGACGTCTCCTTCTCGGATATCCTTGAGATCTTGAGACAGAGAGGCGATTGGCAATCCAAAGCCCCTACCGCTGAGGAGTCAGTCTTCCTCAAGGCCTTCGGGGCCCAGCCCTCCTCCTCCTGGTTGTCTCCACCCTTCGATGAGTTATTAGATCTAATCTCTCGGAGGGTGTGGGAACATCCTGATAAAGCAGAACCGGTGTCTGCCAGGCCTAATAAGTTTCTTTCAGCCCCTCCCCAGAAGGAATTCCTCACTAAGGGTGTTGCAGTTGATGCTATGGTGGTGGCATCTGCCACTCAGCAGGACGTGGCAGAGGCTTCAACGTCTATTCATCCTCCTAATAAGGATTCTAGGAGCATGGATAGGTACGGGAAGCGTACCCTTTCTTCAGCGACCTTTACCCTGCGGTCGCTGAACTATCTCTGTCATTTTACAAGGCTCCAAAGGGACCTCCTCAAGGAGTTAGAGTCTCTTGCGGGTAATCTGCCTGAGACGTTAACACAGACCATAGGCGCCCAGATGACTACCCTATCTTCTATTGTCAACTCGTCCATGAGGCTCATTTCCTATGCAGCCGAAGGGGTGAGTAGAGCAGCAGGCACAGGAGTGGCTCTTGGGAGACCAGCCTGGTTACACTTGTGTCCACTCGCGTAGGCCTTTAAGTCTTCCTTCGCCGACACCCCCTTTGATGGGTCTTCTTTGTTTGGACCCAAGGTGAAGGACACACTTACTCGGTGTGAGCGGGAGGGCAAGACCTTGACTGCCGTAGTCTTTTCCGCTCCCTCTAGACCTTATCCCAAGGCCCAGAGAGGAGGGAAAATGTGGTTCAGGAAATCCCAAAAGTTCTTCTCTACTTCACTGAGTGATCCCCCCTCCAGAGGCAGGGGGGGGGTTCAGGAAGACACCGCCCTAGAGGTGGCAGAGGCCCCCGTAACTCTGGAGACCGCGACTCCTTTCATGGTTCCTCCTACCCTCCACATCCCTAGGATGTGGCCCGGCTGTGCTTCTCCGGAGCCAGTCGGGGGTCGTTTTGCGAAACACCCACAGGCTTGGGAATCTATAACCAAGGATCAGTGGGTGCTTCGCATTGTAACCGGAGGCTACCTCATCCCCTTTTCAAGCCCCCTCCTCCTACAAGGAGAATCCCGGACGTGCCACCCAGTCAACGGGATCTAGCAGCCGTAGAAGTTTCAAAGCTGCTAAGCAAAGGGGTCATCCAGCCCGTCCCCGCAAACCCAGATCGGATCAGGAACTTACTCAAGATTATTTTTGGTGCCAAAAAAGACAGGGGACGTAAGGCCCATTTTGGACCTAAGCTCTTTAAATCGTTTCGTGAAGAAGTCCAAGTTCCGAATGGTCACCCTTCAGTCCATTCTCCCGTTATTGGAGAAGGATGTCTGGATGTGCTCCATAGACCTCAAGGATGCTTACTATCACATTTTGCTACGTCAAGAGTGCAGGAGTCATTTACGCTTCCGCCTAGGAACCAGTCATTTCCAGTTTCGTGCACTGCCCTTTGGTCTCACCACAGCCCCCAGGGTGTTTACCAAGTGTCTTGCAGTGGTGACAGCTCACTTGAGAAGTCTAGGATTCCAAGTGTTTCCCTATCTCGACGACTGGCTCCTCACTGCCACCTCCAAGCATCTACTGATTCGAGCGCTGATGGCCACAGTAACTTTGGGTCTCTCGCTGGGAATCACTTTCAATTGGAAAAAATCTGTGCTGCGGCCATCTCAGAGTATCACATTTATAGACGCAAAGTTAGACACAAAAAGGATGCGGGCATTTTTGCCATCAGAAAGAATTCAGGTTCTACAATCACAGGTTCTAAATTTGTTACCCAAATCTCGAGTTCCTGCCAGACAGATTCTTCAGTTATTGGGCACGATGGCTGCAACTATCCTCTTAGTACCGTTAGCCAGGCTGCACATGCGGGTGCTGCAATGGCTATTATCGGTTCAATGGTCGTACCAAGAACTTCCCCTGAACCACCTGGTTCTGATTACGGACAGTTGTCGTCGGGACCTCCGTTGGTGGCTGTGTCGGTCCAACCTGGACCGGGGGCGTCCTTTCGCTCTTCAGCCCCCTGTTGTCACAGTGACCACGGATGCCTCCCAGATAGGGTGGGGGGGTCATTATCTGGACAGGTCTGTCCAAGGCACTTGGCAGGATTGAGAAGCGCACCTTCACATCAATATCCTGGAAATGAGAGCGGTGCTTCTGGTTTTGCAAGCACTTCATCTTGCTCTCCCCCAAGGTGCTATTGCGATTCTATCCGACAACATGTCGGTAGTTTGGCACATAAACAAGCAGGGTGGAACCAGGTCCTACCCCCTTTGCAGGGAGGCCATGAGAGTATGGCGCTGGGCCATAGCCACTCGACGTTTCTTAGTAGCCATGCACATTCCGGGAAAAGCCAATGTGATTGCAGACAGGCTCAGCAGGACTCTCCTGTTGCCCCACAAGTGGTCCCTCAACAACAGAGTGGCTGCGCAGATCTTCGCCAAATGGGGTCTCCCTTTTTGCGACTTGTTCGCCAGCCCCAACAATGCGAAGTGCAGAGAGTTCTTCACTCTGACTCCCTCTCAGGGACAGTCTCCCAGGGACGCTCTAGCCCACAATTGGCTCCCGGGTCTGCTTTATGTCTTCCCCCCGATTCCCCTTCTCCCGAGGGTGATTCAGAAGGCTCTTCATGTCGGGTGCCACATGATTTTGGTCGCCCCGCATTGGCCCCGTCAGGTTTGGTTCCCATTCCTTCAGAAGTATGTGGTACAGGGCCCCTGAATTCTGGACCCAGTGCCGGACCTGTTGTCTCATCAGTTGGGACACTCTCATCCGTCCCTCCGGTCGTTGCGACTGGCTGCTTGGTTACTCCACTTCCATCCTTAGAGATCTCTCTCTTTCTTCAGAAGTGATGCACATCTTGTCCTCTTCCCACAAGCCATCCACCGTTAAGCTGTATTCCAGTAAATGGGAAAGGTTTGTTTGTTGGGCCCAGCAGCGAGGCATTGATCCTCTTACGGCCCCAGTTCCGCAGGTCTTGGAATTTCTAGCTTCATTGTTTCATTCAGGCTCTTCAGTCTCCACAATTAAAGTTCAACTGACGGCTATATCTAATTTTCATGTTGCTATAGAGTTTTCATTAATGACTAACAGACTTTGCAAGTCCTTTCTTAAGGGAGCTTGGCTCCTCAGGCCTCCTATGGCTCATCCTGTGCCCCCTTAGGACTTAAATTTGGTTCTGGCCTCTAACTGCCCGTCCCTTTGAGCCGGCAGCCACTTGTGATATAAAATTTCTGTCGTGGAAAACTGCCTTTCTAGTGGCAATAACTTCTGCTAAGCGGGTTTCAGAGCTTCAGGCTCTCTGTTCTACCCCTCCTTATTTGATTTTTCACAAAGACAGAGTTTCCCTTAGATTGAATCCATCCTTTTTGCCTAAGGTAGCATCCCCTTTATGCATTCAGCAATCATTGGAGCTCCCAGTTTTCTTCCCATATTTTTCTAATAGAGCAGAATATACCTTCCACCAGTTGGATGTTCACAGGCAACTGCGTTTTTACTTGGATAGGACCACTCAGACATGAAAATCTAACCAACTGTTTGTGTCCTTTGCGGAGAATAGGTTAGGTCTACCAGTTGCCAAAACCACCATTGCCAAATGGATTAAGGATTGCATCTCTTTCATTTATTCCCAGTCAGGCAGAGAGTTGCCTTTCCCACTCAAAGCTCATTCTACCAGGGCTATGGCCACCTCTGTAGCTTTTCACTCCAAAGTTTCAATAGATATTTGTGCGGCTGCTACTTGGTCTTCTCCGCACACCTTCATTTCTCATTACAAGGTTGATGTGGCTTCCCGAAGCAGAGCTTCATTTGGTTCCGCAGTTCTCTGGAGTGTGTTCCAGTGAGCCACCCGGGATTTAGGTGCTAGGGACGCTGTCCCATCAGTTATGAATGTAGGCGAGATAGGATCCCATTACATCTTTTAGTTATGTACTTACCATAACTTTGGATGTATGGGATCCATCTCGCCTGCATTCATACATACCCACCCTCCTTCCCTCTACCTTTTGGATTTGGAGGAAATATTGATCTTGCTAAGCCCTCCTCTGGCAGGGCTCTAGTTAGTTACAGTTATTGGTATGTGTTTCTGTACCTGTATGAATGTATGAAAGCGAACAAACAAGATCTGGGGAAGCAGGCATGGTGCATTCTGGGATAAGGGGTAGCCCAGCCAATGAGAGACTTCGTTCTAGTATATAGTGGCCGAGTCGGAGCCGACGGATCAGCTCCGAACCCATCAGTTATGAATGTAGGCGAGATGGATCCCATACATCCAAAGTTATGGTAAGTACATAACTAAAAGTTAGTTAGTCTCAAACCCAGTGAAGAAACCAACGGCGCGAGGTAGTCCTTAGGGAGGATGGCCATGTTCAGCTGGTACTTGAACTGTCGCATGATGATGATTTTGATGGCGAAAGTAAATATGTCCATACGAGAAGGAACAGTTGCAAGAGAAAAAGGAATGGTGGTGCTGCAAGCGCAAACAGGTGTTACTAATGTGTTTAAGGTGAAACTTTGTGAAGGAATTTTGGACTGTTCTAAATGGAGCAATAATAATTCCTTGACTCGTGCAAAATACTTGTGCAATAGAGACTGTATGCCCTGGTCAAGTGTTTGGTGGTCAACAGATGTGAATGGATGGGAAACAAGTGGTGCAGTGATACCAGCGAAAGATAAAAACAGGCAACAAAGAATAAAAATTGCGCATTTCCAGGGTACCGGAGTAGTTACTATAACCATTGTGTCACCACAAGAAAGTGATTCAGGAGTTTATGGAATCGGAGTGTCTCTTCCAACTAGAACTGATCCTTTGGGGACCCTCCAACTTAAAGTACAAAGCCTTAAGAATGCTACAAATAAAGCAGGTTTTGCCTTCACAAAAGAAGAACAATTGTTACTCGAGACGGGATTCGTACACCATAATGAATGGTTATCTTGGGTTAGATATAGTACCCGAGAAGCACATCGTGAGAACTGTATTTCTTGTGCTGAAGGTAAACCGCAATTAGCAACAGTCCCATTGATGCAAGATGAAGGTAACCTAATGTGTCTGTTGAAATTATTCTTCAACAAAACTGAAGATAAATGCAAAGATGAAACTCAGCGTTTTCTGGTCATAAGCAAAGTTGAGAAACCGCCTGCAGCGATTTCCTATCCAGGTTCGTATATGTGCATTTCCAGAGATGGCACAGGGAAAAATTATGGCAATATGGGACAGAACTATTGCAGTGTTACTGTGAATGGCAATGGGAATCCATTTCTGGAGAACCAAACTCATAGTTTAGCAGATGTATGGTGATTATGTGGAGACAACAAACTCAGATCAAGGCTTACGATTCCCTGGAAGGGAACTTGTGCACTTGTAAAGTTAATCCTGCCATTCTACATTTTCCCAGTTCCAGCAAGCAGTTTCGTAAGAGAACTTGAAATAAAGCCGAAGTGGTTGAGTAGGAGAAAGAGAGGCACCGAAACAATCTTTCGATAACGGTGTCTACATCGATAGCATTGGCGTACCAAGAGGCGTACCTGATGAATACAAAGCAATAAACCAAATAGCAGCTGGTTTTACATCCATCTTTGTCTGGATTCAACCTAATAAGAATGTGGACTGGATCAACTACATTTACTATAACCAGCAGCGTTTTGTGAACTGTACCAAAGATGCATTGAAAGGAATTGCTGAACAACTGGAGGCCACTTCGCAGGTGGCATGGCAGAATCGAATTGCGTTGGATATGCTCCTGGCCAAAGAAGGAGGAGTTTGCAAGATGTTTGGGACTTTCTGTTGTACATATATTCCAAACAACACTGCGCCTGATGGAAGTATCACTCAAGCTTTGAAAGGTTTGGAGATGTTATCCGAAGAATTGGCAGAGAACTCTGGGGTAAATAATCCCTTTACAGACTTTCTACAAGCGTGGTTTGGAAAATGGAGTCATCTCATCAGCAGTTTCCTGGTGTCTGTTGGAGTCGCTGTGGCTATCGTGGTGGTATGTGGTGGTTGTTGTATACCCTGTATCAGAGGTCTTCTACAAAGACTGGTTGATACTGCTGTTACAAAGACGATGTACCAGCAACTGCAACAGACTGGTGAAAGTGAATACAATAAAATGTGACTCTCTGCAAATGTTTTTGAAGTTTAAAAATTTGTCTTGCCAATGAAGTAATGTATGCAAAGAAAAACTTAGTTTTTACCATATATTGCTGAAATAAAAGACAAATAAAAGTGTTTTCAGGGGGGAAATGTTAAGAGAAAAAGTTTTAAAACATACTGTTATTTGTCTTTTTCCTGTTCTTGCAAAGTGAACATGTTATTTGTTGGGATATGCCTATCAAAGATGGGCCTCATCTGTGAACAAAATGCAGCATTGCTTATGAACCTGAATGATATCTGTTTTCTGCATTTCAGAATAAAGAGATTTGGTTATAGCTCAGTGAAGCCTGGGATAAGGACGCATGGCCGAGTAAGAGTTAATTTACTGGGGCAGGCTGTGTGTTCTGGAAAATTTGAGCTACCGTTGTTGAATTGAACATTCTGTACTTTCTTGAACATTCTGTAGTAACTGTGGGTTTTGAGGTAATTTGTCATAAACATGTTTATCCTATATGTTTTTCATAGCCAACTGTCAACAGTCAAAAATATAACAAAAAGTTGTTTTGCTTGCAGTATAAAAGTTGATGTCAGTAAACAAGTTGATCAGATCAGTCCAGACCGGACATCTTGGCCAACATGCTGTGTAATCTGGTTAACTGCTAATAAAATTCATCACCTGAGGCAGATGTGACTCGTTTGAATTTTTTCTTCTGACAAGCTGTTTATTAAAAACAAAAGTCAAGCGACAAGGTGCCAACAAATGATTTTAAAAGTACTGGCAAGAATACTGCAACAAAATAAAAGGAAAGCCTTAATTAAAATCAAAGACATTCAAAAATTAAGAATGACAGTTTGTCCCTTCAGCATCCCCCCTCCCCATGGCACTCTCTCTTTCTATATATTCTTTTGTGGCATTAGCTTGTTTCAGACAAAGGGGTTCTGAAGGTCATTCAGTAGGGGTACACTTAGCAGTGGAAGTCCCTTCCTCCTCTTTAATTTTTATTTATTTATGTTTTTCTTGCCCAGTAAAGCAAATATCCTTGGCCCTTTAGTACTGGGACAGATGTTATCTCAGGAAGGCATAGAACCAGTGCCTACCTGCCAGATTGACAAACCTTTTTTATTCCAGGGTTTTTCTGGTGCCAAAGAAAGAAAGAAGGAACTTAGGAGCTTGAGCAAAGCAGGCAGTTGGGACACACCAAACTGTCAGTGTGAATTGAATGACCTTTTAAACATAACAGGAATTTCTGCCCATTCTTGGTAAATAACAGTGTAGGAGCAGATGTCTTACTGGTAGAGGACATCAGCTACTTAGATTACTGTTCATAGAAGTCTTCCCTCAGGATATGATTGCTGGTAGTGAGGCTAGGTAAGTCCCAGACTCCTCAGATGCTCATCAGGGCTCATTTTCAGTGGCAAGCTGCAAAGGTTTCAAATGCACACAAAAGGCTATGGTATTATTAGGCTGGTGATCCTTCCCTTCAGGAGATTCTATTCCTGCAGCAAAGTTCCTTGGATCTGTCTCAAGCTCTGTATTTGAGGCTTTCAGTAGAGTACATTTTCAGCCTAGAGAGAGAGGATTTCCCAGGGTCTGAAGTCTGCTGTCTTGGTCCTGTCAGGACAGCCACTTTCTGAAAGCTTTGAGCCTGTTCTTTCAAGAGAAATGAAGTTCACAGGAAGCACAAATGTTAGAGGAGGCACTTGGGAATCCCTGACACCAGCACTGATCTTGTCCTATTTCACCTGAATTAGTCAACTTGTTAGCCAAAGGTTATACATATGTTCCCCAGCAGCGAATAGATCTAACTAGGATGATCATAGATCTTAAATTGTTTACAAGGAAATTGAATTTTCAATTCCTTTTTGGGAATAATACTGGTTTGGATGTAATGCAACAATTTCGTATTCCTAGTACGTTCACCCCCCCCCCCCCCCCCGCTGCATCCGATTATTCAATCATTTGAGGCTGTTTGTGAATTGGATTTTAGATCTTTAGCAAAACAGAAGTATAGTAATGATACACTCATATCTGAATGTGAATTAATAAAGTTTATTCACACACAGAATATCCGGATATGTAAACCTGATAAGGGAGGAGGTTTGGTAGTGTATGATGTGGATGATTATAATGAAAGAATGTCGGAATTACTTAATAATGACACATATATGATTAGTTCTAGATCTGAAGTTAATAGTGTATATAACTTGGTAAAATGATGTATTAACGACCTCTTTATTGAGGGCCGTATTGACCAACATCTATTAAATTACATGATTACTTCATTTCCTATGTAACCATGTTTTTTCGGCATTCCTAAGATCCATAAAGACATATCCAATCCCCCCATGAGACCATTGGTGGACGGTCGAGGGTCACCTACTTATGTCTGTGCTAAGGTTATTGATTCCATCCTACAAAAAGTCGTGTCATGTGAAGCACAAATATGGAAAGACTCCTGGTCATTTCTATCTAATATTAACACCATAGAGTTTAGTCCTAGTAATAGTTTAACTATAGATGTTAAGGACCTTTATACTTGTTTTCCGCATTTAATTGTGATAGAATGGGTGGCTTACATGATGAGAAAACATGGTGTTTCTAGTCATGATATTTCTTTAGTGATGGAATTGTTGGATTTGGTGTTATCCAATAACTATTTCACTTTTAATCAGCAATTTTATTTGCAGAGAGTAGGTTTAGCCATGGGGTCTCCTTGTGGGGCCAGCATGGCCAACCTTGTAATGGCTTATTGGGAATCTGAATATGTATTTAAACAACAGTTATATGTTGACCATGTAGTTTATTATACAAGATATCTTGATGATATTTTTGTATTAATAAATGGTGACGAACAGGTAGCTGCTTCTTTATTAGAAGCCTTTAATTCTTCAACCGAATTTTTGAAATTCACGTCTATTTTTGATAGAACGTCAGTATCTTATTTGGATATTTTGCTTAATAAGAACATTGAATTAAATTGTTATACAGCTAGAATTTTTTCGTAAAAATACATATTCGAATACGTTTTTGCATTTCTCGAGCTGTCACCCCTTTTATCAGAAAAGGGCAGTTGTGAAAGGGCAACTGGTTAGGGCTGCCCGGATTTCTGTCCAAGATTCAGATTTTGAGGATGAGTGCCAATTTTTGAGAAGGGCATTCGTACAAAGGGGATATCAGGCAGATATGCTGGATGATTTAATTCATGAAGTTGGGAGAAAAAGAGCTAACCAAGTGTATGTACCATTGTTGACTATGAAACCTGATGTTGTCAAAGTTAATTTAAATCTTGGTGAGTCAGTGTGTCAAGGTAACGATACAATGATATCGGATGTAGGAGATGATAAGGTGTCTAGCAGCTTTATTATTACTTACTGTAAACAGAGTTCTTCTTGTACAAATATAATTAAGAAGAATTGGGGTTTGTTCAGATCAAATCAGAATTTACTGAATAAACTCGGACAAGGGCAAAAAATAGTTTTTAAACGTGGTAAAAATTTGAAAAATTTACTAGCATATAATACAAGGCCTGTTGTTAAGATATCAGGAATGATAAAATGTGAGGCCTGTAATATGTGTAAGTATATAGAAATAACTAACTCATTTACTATTAATGATTTTAAATATAGATTACAGGGCAGATTCAACTGCAATTCTAAAGAAATAGTTTATTTGGCTAGGTGTATGTGTTGTCCTGCCTTCTATGTTGGTAAGACGGAGCGTAGACTCCGTGATAGAATACATGAACATATTTATGCTATAAACCACAAGAAGGTTGACAGCGCTGTAGCCAAACATGTTGTCATGTTTAGTAATCGCTATTTTAAATTCTTGGTTATTGGCAGTATTACACGTAGTTTTAGGGGTGGCCCATTTGCACTTAGATTATATGAATTAGAATTAAAATGGCAAATCAGGCTAGATGCTGGTAATATACCTGGTTTGAATGATGCGATTTCGATCAGTAGTTTTTTGAAATTAAAGAGTCTAGAGTGATGATTCTGGTTTAACTACTGGTAAGATTTGCTTTATAAAGTTTTATTAATGTTTTTTAGAATAGTTATGAATAGGACTGTTATTCCTTTTAACTTTGGAATTTAGTGATAAGTGCACTTTAAGTGGATAAATTGATTTATTTGTTTAGTTAATTATTTTATTTTTGCGCCTTTTTGTGCTGTTTCTAATATATAAATGTAACTGGAGTACTTTGAATGTATTCTGAAGAAGGCTGTGTTGTATCAGTCGAAAAGCGCTTAAATTCATTTATTAAATTAGAGTGTGGTTGCCAGTTCTTGTTGGTTTCTTCATTTTTACCCGCATTGATCTTGATGAGGGAGAACGTTTTCCTGGATTCCCCTTCTGTCCCATTCAGAGAGATTCATGAACTTTCCCAGGCACCTTCCCTGGAGGAATTGGTGTTCCTTGAAGCTTTCAGTTCTGTCCCATCTACTTGTAGGGTGGTCCCTTCTGCCAGCGAGATGATAGACCTGATCTCATCCCTGGTATGAAAGGAACCAGAAACCGCTGAACCTATCCCCAAGAAGCCCAATAAGTGTTTGGTAGCTCCTAAAGATTAACTCCATTGGAGCAAGGCTCCCACAGTAGATTCCATGGTGCCACTAAGGAGTTTGCAGAAGAGAGCTCCTCTCTCCGTCCACCTAACAGGGAGTCATGTGCATTTGACAGATTTGGGAAGTGCGTCTACATCTCATCTACCGTTTTCATGAGAGGTCTGAATTACCTGGCACACCTTATTCGTTTCCAGAGAGATTTGACAAAGAAAATTGCCAAAACACTCCCAGTGGCCTTGTCTTTGAATTAAAGGAAGGCTGTTGATTCACAGTTGGCTAACTTCCAGTCAATTTCCAATGTCTTTAGTCACCTTATCTCTAATGCTACAGAGGGTGCATCTAGAGTAGCCGGTACAGGCATTTCCATCAGAAGGCACACCTAGATGTGGCTTTGGGATTCCACGGAACATTTCAAAATGTCCTTCACTAGTGAGTCATACGATGTAGCAATCTTTTTTGGTCCTAAGTTAATGAAACTATCTCTAGAAGTGAGAAGGATGGCAAATCCTTTTCTCCGTACGGTTTACATTATCTACTTCTTAAAAGATCTTCAGAAATGGAAAAGAGGTAAGAGAATATGGTTTTGGAAATTTGAGTTTTTCGTCTGATGCTTCTGGAGAAGGTTCTCCTTGATGCAGTGGGAGAAAATTCTCATAATGGACATCACCCAAAAGGCAGAGGTGGCCTACAAATTTGAGGGTTTCGGGTCCTTTTTCAGAGAAGCCTTTTCATTGCACCTGAATGTTTGCCCAGCTGGAGGCAGGTCAAGACAGATGAGTGCAAAGATTGTAACCAGAGGCCATCATACCCTTTCAGTATCCACCTTCACTTCAGAAGAGAATCCCTGATGTTCCACCCCCACAAAGGGAAGAAGCATCTTCAGAAATAAAGATGCTTCTAAGCAATTGAGTCATCCAAGAGGTCCCCCTAGACAGGAGAAGGTCCAGAATTTACTCAAGATTCTTTTTAGTGCCAAAAAAGAATGGGGATCTAAGGCTAGTTTTAAACCCGAGCGGATTAAACAAGTTTGTAAAACAAAGTTGCTGAAGTCCACAGTTCACTTTATTCTCCCCTTGCTGAGGAAAAATGACTGGATGTGCGTGATAAGTCTTAGATGCATACTACCTCATAAAGATGAACAGGCACTCCAGGAAGTATCCTTGCTTCCAACTGGGAGCCAGACATTTAAATTTCTGAGCACTGCCCTTTGGACTCACAACAGCTGCCTCGGGTGTTTACCAAGTGAGTGGTAGTAGGGGCAGCTCATCTGTGACTGCAGGGTTTCAGAGTATTTCCATACCTGGATGACTGTCTTATCACTGTCTCTTCCAGGAGTCTACTAATTTAGGCTGGAGACTTCTTGCTTCAGCTTTGCATAGACTTGGGGAGCATGGTAAATTTAAAAGAAAAAGTCCACATTACAATCAGTTCAATCTCTAGAATTCATTGGAGCAACTTTGGACACAAAAACTCTGATAATGACGCTTTCTCCATAGGTAAATCTTGTCACCAGCAAGGACAAGAAGTCTTGTCTTATCAGAAGCCACATGTGAGACTAATTCTCCACTTTCTAGGCCCCATGGCTGCTTCAGTCATATCAGTAGCACTAGTCAGATTTCTGTGCACATGTTCTTCAGTGGACCCTGGCAGTTCACTGGTCAATCAGAAAACATGCTGTGACATGTCTAGCGAGTCTAAACTGCTGAACCCACATACAGTGGCTAGAATCTCTGCATGTTCTACAGGAACACCCATTCATTCTGCTTTCTCACTTCAGGCCACAGTGACCACACACATACCTCCGACCTGACATGGGGAAAGGGGACATAACTTGGGAAAGACAGTCCAAAGTACTTAGTTGCAGACAGAGGCCAGTCTTCACATCAGTATGTCAGAGGTAAGAGCAGTCCTGCTAGCATTACAGGCCTTTCAGCTGACTGTCCCCTTGGGTGTGATTTCCATCCAGAAAGCATGGTAGTCATTTGGTACATCAGAAAACAAGAGAGGAACCAGATCTTATCCTATGTGTTGAGAGGCCATTCAAGTGTGGCAGTGGGCGATATCTTCTTGTCACTTTTTAACTGCAATGCATATCCTAGGGAAGTCGAACACACTGGCGGGCAAGTTATTGCAGAACTGTCATGCTGCATCA
Organism: Protopterus annectens; assembly: GCF_019279795.1. NCBI lineage: Eukaryota > Metazoa > Chordata > Ceratodontiformes > Protopteridae > Protopterus > Protopterus annectens. The sequence goes on along the minus strand of NC_056734.1, from coordinate 823,634,256 downwards.
TGAGGAGTCCCTCAACCCATTAGTAATGGAGCAGATTTTTAGCTTCTGGGGCTGACCTTGTGGCAATTTCTTTGCCTCTTCCTACAACACTTGATGCAGCAAGATGTCCTTCAAGGATGCATCTGCAGTCATCACATATGGGTTGTCCTGCCTCAGGCAGCCCTTCGGTCGGCCGGATTCCAAAGTCTGGGTCCGGCGTCAGCTGATGTCGCCCTTTCCCCGACGTCAGAGCGCCTGGGGTATAAAAGCGTCAGCCGACGCCATCTTCCTCGGTCTTTCTTGCCGCGTGGTGCCCGAAGCAGAAGCAGTTCGCAAGTGCCGGTCGGCCAGCTCCTGTAATTCAGCTACCGAAGACTTCAAAAGCTAAGTACCCCGTTGGGGACTCTTTCTTGCCTCAGCCGATGTCAGATAAAATTAATAATTGCTTAACTTGTGGGAAACAAATACCTCATAAGGATTTCCACTCTTACTGCCTCCCCTGCCTAGGCCCAGACCACGATGTCTCGGCCTGTTCAGCCGGTGCTTCCTTCAACCGACGCACTCTTAGACGTCGGGCGGAGTTTGCAGAGGAATTTTTTGGGGCTAGTTTTGCTTACAATATGCCGTCGGAGACTCTGACTTCACATTTAATAAAGAAACGGAAGGACAAGGACCGACACACGCGGGCCGCAGTTTCAGCTGAAACCACGGCCAGGCCTACCGCGAGTGTCTCGGTCTCGGCTGAAACCGAGTCCTTGGTGCTTCCGTCCACCGATACCACTCAACCGACAACCTCGGCCCCGGAGGCCCCTTTGGAGTCAGTTATTGAATCTCCATCAGAAACTGGTGTCCTGGAACCTTCCGACGCCATTCCCCTAGACAAAACTACACCAGCACGTGGTGCAGCCAGGCCTCCTGCATCCATGTCCATAAAGGCATTCTCTAGGGCTAAAGCTGCTAAACACTCAAAAGCTTTGTCTCCCAGGGTTATTCCTCAGGGACCCTCTACAGGTTCACAGATCCTAAGTTTAGCAGAGGACCTTATTTCCTTAATTAGGGGCTCACAGCCTCATCCTGACAGCAGCTCTCAACCTCCTCCAGCTAAAAGGCCCAGGGTTGAGCCCTCTGATCCCCACTCCTCAGATGAGGCCTCTGATGGCTCTACTCTATCGGACTACCAGGAGGAGGTTTTTTCGGCCTACGAGGATTCTGATGCAGAGGAATCTATCCCCTCGGCCTCCCCTCCTGAAGAGCTTTCCTTCGGGGCGACACTTCACACTATGAGAGAGCATTTCCAATGGCAGAGCCAGGAATTCTCTGATTCCAGGAATAGATTAAGGACTTTCTTGCATTTGCCTCAGCATAGACCTTTGGCTATTCCTCCTGTTTTGAATGTCATTGATGATGTGTACTCTGAGTCTAGCACAACCCCTGACACTCTTCCTCCGGCTCCTGCCAAACCCGATAGGTACTACAGGGTCCCGGACTCGCATCTTTTCCTTTACAAGGCCAACTCTGCTGATCCAGAAACTATTTCCCAGGGCCCTAAAGGGGTTGCAGCTGCCACTTCTAAAAATCCACTCCCTTCTGAAAGGGAGTCCAGGGCTTTAGAGAGATGGGGTAAAAAAGTGTATACTTCTGCTACTCTTTCTATGAGGGCTTTAAATTGTCAATTTCATATGATACAGTACCAAGAGTATTTGTTGGATGAATTGCATAAAAAACTGTCTTCACCTGAGCCCCTAGATCGCAAATCACTTCAGGATCTGGTACATAACTCCCAACAGGTTAGCAACCATTTCTTGCAGTGTGATTATGATGCATTGGAAGCTTCATGTAGGTCAGCTATGACAGGTGCAGTCATACGTAGGCATGCTTGGCTGAAGGAACAATCTCTGCCAGACCATGTTAAAGCAAAGCTTCTGGATGCTCCACTGGAAAAGCAAAAGTTATTTGGCTCCACTGCTCAGGAGGTCTTAAAGAAATTTGAAGAAAGAGCAAAATCTGTACAAACAGTCAAAGATTTTCTCCAAGTCCAACCACCAAGATTCAGCAGAAATTGGCCTTCCAAGAATTGGTCCTTTCCAGACACAGAGAGATTTCAGAGAGGCAAGAACAGGCGTGCCAGAGGTAGAGGGCAAGCTAGAGGCTCCTACAGAGGCCGTCAATGGCAGCCTCCCAACCAGAGAGGTAGTGCAGGACCTACAACTGCTGCACAAGGACAGACTCAATGACTTTACTTTTACACCGCCAACCAGGGCTCAATTGGAAGCACCTTTGGGCGGAAAGCTTTCTTTATATTCAGAAAACTGGCACAGTATTACAAGGGACAAATGGACACTACAAATAATAGACAAAGGATACAGGTTCCATTTTCACACATTACCAAAAAGAAAAGGCATGCCAGACCTGCCACCGAATCAAAGGGCAGAGGCTTTGAAACAAATCTCCAACTTAATGCAAATGAAAGCTATAGAAAAGGTTCCTCTCTCAGAACAAGGCCAAGGATTTTATTCCAGACTATTCCTTGTTCCAAGAAAAGAAAATCAATGGAGGCCTATTCTCGACTTGTCCGCACTGAATACTTATCTCATTGTGCCAAAATTCAAAATGCTGACTCTACAGCAATTCCTTCCCATGCTGAGCAAGGGGTCTTGGCTGGTAACTCTAGACCTCAAGGAGGCATACCTGCATGTCCCTATCAGACAAAGTTGCAGAAGACACCTCAGATTTTCTTGCAGGTTCAGAGCATTATCAATTCTCAGCATTGCCCTTTGGCTTATCTACTGCGCCCAGAGTATTCACGAAATGCCTGGCATCAGTAATTGCCCACTGCAGACTTCAGGGGATTCAAATATACCCATATCTGGATGACTGCCTTATACAAGTGGACAGTCAACAAACTTTGGTAAAACACTTGAATTATGCGATTCACCTACTTCAGGCCTTGGGATATACAGTCAACATTCACAAGTCAAGACTTGTTCCATCCCAAAGAATAACTTTTCTGGGTGCAAATCTAGACACAACCACCCAAATGGCTTTCCTCACAGAAGAAAAACAAAGTCAACTACCAGATTACTTCAAAAATCTGTCAAGACAAACTCAGCTGACTGCAAGGAAAATCCTGCAGGCCCTGGGTTACATGGCTTCTTGCATTCTCCTGATTCCACAAGCAAGGCTGCATATGAGGAAACTACAATGGTACCTAAGGAGTTTATGGACTCAGCACAGTCACAGCTTGGAAACTTTGATACCACTCATTCCATGCCTTCAAAAGGAATTTCTGTGGTGGGCTCAAGCAAGCCAGTCAAACAGGGGTCTGCCCTTCAGCAAACCAATAGCCAGCCAAACCATTACAACGGACGCTTCAGACCACGGATGGGGAGCGCACATGGAGGGCAGATGCATTCAAGGACTATGGTCACAGAGCTACGCATGCACATAAACCAAAAGGAAATGCTGGCAGTGATACATGCAATCGAGGCCTTCAAACTCTTTCTGCATCAAGGCCACCTGCTAATAAGGACAGACAACACCACAGTTATGTGGTACATAAACAAGCAAGAGGGCACCCATTCTTACCCTCTTTGCAGACTGGCAATGAATCTATGGGAACTTTCCTTGAAAATCAATATAGAGCTACAATCCCAGTTCGTGCCAGGAAAGGACAATATACTGGCGGACAGCTTAAGCAGAAACATCATGGATGCACACGAATGGATGCTGCACCCAGACATCTTCCTTCAGATAACACAATTATGGGGGAGGCCGGACATAGATCTCTTTGCCTCCCCCCACAATCATCAGCTGAAGAAATTCTGCTCAAGGACATACCACCCACAAACATGGAAAGTGGACACCCTTTCTTTCAGCTGGAGAACTTTAACAGTGTATGCTTTTCCACCTCTCCCATTAATGACCAAGGTCTTACTGAAGATCAGGACAGAGCAGCCAAAAGTGATTCTGATAGCTCCGGACTGGCCAAGACAGCACTGGTACCCACTGTTAAAGATTATGTCACACACGAAACCATGGCCTCTTCCACTATGGCCACTTCTCCTGACACAACACAATTACAAAACTCTGCATTCCAACCTGAAAACCTTGCAACTAACAGCCTGGAAAATACCTTGATTCTTCCACAGGATAAGCTATCCAAGAGAGTGAAGGATATCATCATGGAAGCTCGCCGGCCTTCCACAAGGAAGGCATATTCAGCAAAATGGAAAAGATTTCACACTTGGAACACCACAAAGGGCCTAGATGCGACAGTAACGAACATGGCACATATTCTGGAATACTTGGCAGAAATGCTCCACAATGGCCTGTCTTACTCTTCCATTAAAATTCATGCTTCAGCAATTTCAGCAGAGTACAATACTGATCCACCTGTCTTCTCTCATCCTCTCCTAAGACAGTTTCTAAGAGGAATTAAAAACATCAATCCTCCAAGGAAACCACCAGTGCCTACTTGGGACCTTAACTTCGTGTTGGAAAAACTAACACTTACCTCCCTTTGAACCAGCAGCATCTGCAGAACCACAGTTCCTGTCTTGGAAGACTGCCTTCCTTCTGGCCATAACCTCAGCAAGAAGAGTATCTGAGTTACAGGCCCTCATGGCAGTACAGCAATTTCTTATTTTTCATCAGGACAGAGTTTCATTGAGAACCAATCCTTCATTTATGCCAAAGGTGGTATCCAGGGTCTCATTAAACCAAGCTATTCACCTGCCTACCTTCTTTCCAAATCCACAAAACAAAGGGGAAAAACTTCTGCACACCCTGGACATACACAGGCAGATGTCCTTCAAGGATGCATCTGCAGTCATAACATATGGGTTGTCCTGCCTCAGGCAGCCCTTCGGTCGGCCGGATTCCAAAGTCTGGGTCTGGCCTCGGCTGATGTCGCACTTTCCCCAACGTCAGAGCGTCTGGGGTATAAAAGCATCAGCCAACGCCATTTTCCTCAGTATTTCTTGCCGCGCGGTGCCCGAAGCAGAAGCTGTTCGCAAGTGCCGGTCAGTCAGATCCAGTGCATTCAGCTACCGAAGACTTTGAAAAAAGCTAAGTACCCCATTGGGGACTCTTTCTTGCCTCAGCCGATGTCAGACAAAGTAAATAATTGTTTAACTTGTGGAAACAAGTACCTCATAAGGATTTCCATTCCTACTGCCTTCCTTGCTTAGGCCCAGACCATGACGTATCGGCCTGTTCAACCTGTGCTTCCTTCAACCGACGAACTCTTAGACGTCGGTCGGAGTTTGCAGAGGAATTTTTTGGGGCCAGTTTTGCTTATAAAATGCCGTCGGAGACTCCGACTTCGCATTTGGTGAAAAAAACGGAAGGAAAAGGACCGACACTCGCGGCCCGCGGTTTCGGCTGAAACCACGGCAAGGCCTACCGCAAGTGTCTCGGTTTCGGCTGAAACCAAGTCCTCGGAGATTCCTACTTCCGAACCCATTCATCCGACCACCGAGGCCCGGGAGTCCCCGGCTGAGTCAGCTACCGAACTTCCTACCGAATCCAGTGTTCAGGAAATGTCCGACACCATACCTTTGGACATTTCTACTCCTGCACGTGGGGCAGCTAGGCCCCCTGCCTCCATGTCCATTAAGGCCTTTTCTAGGGCTAAGGCTGCCAAACTATATAAAGCTTTGCCTTCCAAAACTACCTCCCAGAGGCCTTCCTCTAGTTCTCAGATCCTCAGCCTTGCAGAGGACCTTATTTCTTTAATTAGAGGTTCACAACCTCACCCAGACAGGGCCTCTCACCCTCCACCGGACAAAAGGCCCAGGACTGACCCCTCTGACCCACACTCTTCAGATGATTCCACGGATGGATCTGAATTGTCAGACCACCAGGAGGAGGCTTATTCGCCTTATGAGGATTCAGATGCTGAGGAATCTATCCCTTCGGCCTCCCCTCCTGAATAGTTTTCCTTTGGTGAGACTCTACACTCCATGAGAGAGCATTTTCAATGGCAGGGTCAGGATTTCTCTGATTCTAGAAAAAGATTAAGGACCTTTTTGCATTTGCCTCAACATAGGCCCTTAGCTATACCTCCTGTTCTGAATGTAATTGATGATGTGTACAATGATGTCAGTACAGCCCCTGATACTCTTCCTCCGGCCCCTGCCAAACCTGACAGATACTACAGGGTCCCGGATTCTCATTTCCATCTGTATAAAGCCCATTCTGCAGACCCAGAAACTATTTCTCAGGGCCCGAAAGGGGTTGCGGCTGCCACTGCCAAAAATCCTCTACCCTCTGAAAGAGAGTCCAGAGCTTTAGAGAGATGGGGAAAGAAGGTATATACTTCTGCAACTCTTTCTGTCAGGACGTTAAATTGTCAATTTCATATGATACAGTACCAAGAGTATTTGTTAGATGAACTGAATAAGAAACTTTCTTCTCCTGAACCCCTTGACCGTAAATCCCTTCAGGATTTGGTACACAATTCACAACAGGTTAGTAATCATTTCTTAAAATGTGGCTATGATGCATTGGAGGCTTCATTTAGATCAGATATGACTGGGGCAGTTATTCGTAGGTATGCCTGGCTGAAGGAACAATCTTTGCCAGACCATGTTAAAGCTAAACTCCTGGATGCTCCAATGGAGAAACAAAATTTATTTAGCTCCTCTGCTCAGGAGATCTTAAAAAAGGTTGAAGAAAAGGCAAAATCTGTGCAAACAGTTAAGGATTTCCTGCAGGTACAACCGCCGAGATTCAGCAGAAACTGGCCTACTAAGAATTGGTCCTTTCCAGACTCGGACAGAGCCCAGAGGGGCAGGAACAGGCGCCCTAGAGGCAGAGGTCAATCGGAGGGCTCCTACAGAGGCCGTCAGTGGCAGCCTGCCAACCAGAGGAGTAGTGCAGCAGCAACAACAACAACTACTACACCAGGACAGGCTCAATGACTTAACTCTGATTCCGCCTACCAGGGATCAACTGGAAGCACCCTTGGGCGGAAAGCTGGCTTTATTCTCAAAAAACTGGCATTATATTACAAGGGACACATGGACACTGCAAATAATAGACAAAGGTTACAGGTTCCACTTCCACACTTTGCCAAAAAGAAACAGAATGCCAAACCTTCCACCAAATCAGAGGGCAGAGGCTTTAAGACAGATCAACAATCTGCTTCAGATGAAAGCTATAGAAAAGGTACCATGTTCAGAATAAGGCCAAGGATTTTTCTCCAGACTATTCCTTGTACCAAGAAAAGAAAATCAATGGAGGCCTATTCTCGACCTGTCCGCACTGAATACTTACCTCATTGTGCCAAAATTCAAGATGCTGACTCTACAGCAACTTCTTCCCATGTTGGGCAAGGAGTCTTGGCTGGTGACTCTAGATCTCAAGGAGGCATACCTGCACGTCCCTATTCGACCAAGTTGCAGAAGACACCTCAGATTTCTTGCAGGATTAGAGCATTATCAATTTTCAGCATTGCCCTTTGGCTTATCTACTGCGCCTAGAGTATTCACGAAATGCCTGGCATCAGTAATTACACATTGCAGACTACAGGGAATTCAAATATACCCATACCTGGATGACTGCCTAATACAAGCGGACAACAAGGGAAATTTGATAAAGGACTTGGCCTATGCCATCCACCTGCTACTGGCCTTGGGATACACAGTCAACATCCAAAAGTCAAGACTAGTGCCATCCCAAAGGATAACCTTTTTGGGTGCAGATCTGGACACAACCACCCAAATGGCTTTTCTCACAGAAGAAAAACAAAAACAACTTCCGGATTACTTCATGATTCTGACAAGTCAAACTCAGCTTACTGCAAGGAAAATCCTGCAGGCCCTGGGTTACATGGCATCCTGCATAATTCTGATACCACACGCCAGGCTGCATATGAGGAAATTACAGTGGTACCTAAGGAGTGTATGGTCTCAACACAGCCACAGTTTAGAAACCTTGATACCAATCATTCCATGCCTTCAAAAGGAATTTCTGTGGTGGGCTCAGGCCTGCCGGTGCAACAGAGGGTTGCCTTTCAACAAACCAAAAACAAGGCAGACCATCACCACGAACGCTTCAGACCAAGGATGGGGAGCACACATGGAAGGCACATGTATCCAAGGCCTATGGCCTCAAGGACAGCTAAGCATGCACATATACCAAAAGGAAATGCTGGCAGTGATGCATGCAATCGAGGCTTTCAAACCCTTCCTCCAACAAGGCCACCTGTTAATAAGGACAGAACACCACGGTCATGTGGTACATAAACAAGCAGGGAGGCACACACTCTTACCCTCTATGCCGGCTGGCTATGAATCTATGGGAACTATGCCTGAAACTCAATATCCAACTACAGTCCCAGTTCGTGCCAGGAAAAGAGAATACACTGGCAGGCAGCTTAAGCAGAACTACCATGGATGCACACGAATGGATGCTGCACCCAGACATCTTCCAACTAATAGCAAAGGCATGGGGAATGCCGGAGATAGATCTGTTCGCCTCCCCACTCAACCATCAACTGTGAAGACATTCTGCACAAGGACATACCACCCACAAGCTTGGAGGGTGGACTCTCTCTCTTTCAGCTGGAAAGCCCTAAAAGTATACGCCTTCCCACCTCTCCCATTGATGTACAAGGTTCTACTGAAGATCAGGGAGGAACAGCCAAGAGTGATACTGATTGATAGCTCCAGACTGGCCAAGGCAACACTGGTATCCATTATTGAGAAGCATGTCTCAGGCAAAACCATGGTCTCTCCCCCTATGGCCTCTTCTTCTGAAGCAGAACAATTTCAAGACCATGCATCCCAACTTGAAAACATTGCAGCTAACTGCCTGGAAAATTCCATAAATCCCAATCAAGCTGTTTTATCACAGAGGGTGAAGGACATTATCCTGGAGGCTCGCAGGCCTTCCACAAGGAAGACATACTCAGCTAAATGGAAGAGATTTCTCATTTGGAGCACATCAAAAGGCTCAGATGTCACAGTGGCAAGCATGACACATATATTGGAATACTTAGCAGAATTGTTCCACAATGGCCTGTCCTATTCTTCCATTAAGATTCATGCCTCAGCAATTTCAGCAGAATACAATGTGGATCCACCTATCTTCTCACACCCTCTCCTCAGACAATTTCTGAGAGGGATCAAAAATATTAAACCTCCAAGAAGACCCCCTCTACCTGCTTGGGATCTCAACTGTGTGCTGGAGAAACTGACACTTCCTCCTTTTGAACCAGCAGTAGCAGCGGATCTACAGTTTCTGTCTTGGAAAACTGCATTCCTTCTGGCAATAACTTCAGCAAGAAGAGTATCTGAGTTACAAGCATTAATGACAGTGCAGCCATTTCTTATTTTCCATCAGGACAGAGTTTCACTAAGAACCAATCCTACTTTTATGCCAAAGGTGGTATCTAGGGTATCCTTGAACCAAGCTATTCACTTGCCTACGTTCTTCCCAAATCCACAGAATAGAGGGGAAAAACTTTTGCACACCCTGGATATACACAGACAACTATGCTACTACTTGGACAGAACAAAAACTAGCAGAAAAACTGACCAACTATTTGTAGCATATGCTACTGGGGTGCAAGGAAAAGCAATTTCCAAACAGACAATTTCAAAATGGATAGGAAATTGCATTCGATTTTGCTACTCCTTTCATGGAAAGACAGTTCCTGAAAACATCAGGCCTCATTCCACAAGGAACCACAAAACGAAGCCAGCAAGTGAGGAAGGTGTCAACAATCATTTATTCAACCCGGAGGAAAAATCCAGTGGGTTATCAAAATAGATATCAAAATATATATAAAGTAGATCCAAACCGGTTTCGGCTCAAAAGAGCTTTCTTCAGTGGACACAAACAGTAAAAATCAAACAAGCAAAAGCAACTCAATATATATGTATGTATGTACACCTGGTAATTAGCAACATAACCAATCACAATAATGAAACAATAAATATATGTTATGACTGCAGATGCATACCTATCGGACATCTACATTTATGGTAGGTACAAAACTGTACTTTGCGCTACTACTTGGACAGAACTAAAAGTTACAGAAAAACTGACCAGCTGTTTGTAGCATATGCTGCTGGGGCACAAGGAAAAGCAATTTCCAAACAGACAATTTCAAAATGGATAGGGAATTGCATTCGTTTTTGTTACTCCTTTCATGGAAAGACTGTGCCAGCTAACATTAGACTTCATTCCACCAGAGCTACAGCCACCTCCACAGCCTTCTTAAGAGGGGTGGCTACCAAGGACATTTTAGAAGCTGCTACATGGAGCTCCGTGCATACATTTTCCAAGCACTACAATTTACCTTTATATTCCAGATCCAGAGCAGGCATTGCTACGGCAGTCCTGCAGGGCATTTTAGCTACACCATCATTTACATAGATCCTCCACCCCCAGATTGGCTATGGTATTCTACCCATATGTGATGACTGCAGATGCATCCTTGAAGGACATAGTACAGTTTTGTACCTACCATAAATGTAGATGTCCGATAGGTATGCATCTGCAGTCAGGTTTACCCACCCTCCTTCCCCTCTGTGGTATTTCTTGGGTTCTTATCCCTCTCATAGCTAGCTGGGGTTATCTGTAATGGTGTATTTGTTTTATATACATATATGTATATATATATTTTTATATATATATATATACATATATATATATATATATATGTATATACATATATATATATATATATATATATATATATATATATGTATATATATATATATATATATATATATATATATATATATATATATATATATATATATATATTTCTGAGCATGTTTGGAATTTATTGCATTTCTCCAAATTTAGCCTTCCTTAGAGGGCACCTGGCATCTAGGGCAAGAAAAACTGAGGAAGATGGCGTCGGCTGACACTTTTATACCCCAGGCGCTCTGACGTCGGGGAAAGGGCGACATCAGCCGACACCGGTCCCAGACTTTGGAATCCGGCCGACCAAAGGGCTGCCTGAGGCAGGACAAACCATATGTGATGACTGCAGATGCATACCTATCGGACATCTACATTTATGGTAGGTACAAAACTGTACTTTCTTCGCTCTATTTCCCCACAAGAGGGATTCACCAGAGACGCAGTAATACACTCTTGGGTCCCAGGACTCCTTTACACCTTTCCTCTGATGTTCCTGTTTCCAAAGCTTCTGCAGAAAGCGTAAGCAATGAAGGTCGTTATCTTCACAGCATCTTGTTGGCCTCAAAAACTGCGGATGTTCTTTGTGTTTCACTGTTACAGTCCTAATTCATGGGATTTCTTGCTGTAGTAGCCCTTGGCTTTGGGTCAGAGCATCTGTTGTCTCCTCGTCCTGATGCCAACAGATGCCCTGAGCCAAAGTCAAGTCGTGCCAGTATAAAGGGAGTTAGCCAGCGATGCAACCTCAGTTCGATGTTCTTTGTGTTTCACTGTTGCAGTCATCACATGTGGGTTATCCCTGCCTGGGTAGCCCCCGGCCGGCCCGAATACCAGAGACTTAGTGTTTCTGCTTCGGTTGCTGTCGCTTGAGGACTGATGTCAGGTTGTCAGTAGTATAAAGTAAGGCAGCCAATGCCATTACATCAGTCTTTCTTGCTGTGGAGCCCAAAGCAGAAGCAGTTTGCACAGGTGCCTGAGTTTTCGTCTCCGAATTGAAGTTGAAGTCGTCTAAAGCTAAGTACCCCATTGGGGATCCTTTTTTCTTGCACTAACCAATGTCAGAAAAAGTTAATAATAGTCTTGCCTGTGGAAAGCAAATGCCACACCGAGAATTCCACTCTTACTGCGTCACTTGTTTAGGCCCAGACCACGATGTCCCCCTTTGTCACTTCTGTGCTTTGTTCAATGCCAGAACTATCCTTATTGTAGCCAGATATTTTCGTCTGCAGTCCTCGAATTCCGATATGGCTTCGGTAAGCCATCCAACAGCAGATCTTCCGAAAAAACGTAAGATAAAGACAGAGACAGACCACATGGGTCCAAACCTACCGATGACTCTTCCGTTAAGCTAGTCGTCAGTCCTACAGTACTCAGTGAGGCACTTTCGCAGCCCAAGATGCCCACTTCAGTTGATTCACAGATGCTACTAAGATCCTTTCGGAGTCCGGTATGCCACAAAACTCTTCTTCTGCTAAGGATCCTGTGGTCGTCTCTAACTTGGATGGGTCCAAAGCTGCTGAGCAAGCACCGGCTTCTAATGGAAGTCCTTCGTACTACCAAATCTCGACAAACCAATGTCATCTTTCGCGACTACCGTTCTTTCAAAAATGACCGAATTTCTTAGGCCCAGGGTTCGAACCACACCCAAGAAACAGACCCACTCTCGGATGCCTGCTACCTTTCCTTAGTCTCAAATGCTTAAAATGGTGGAAGACCTTATGCTGATCAGGGGAAGCCAAGCTACCCCCTCAAAAAGGAAGAGATCTGTCCCCTGTAGTTTTGTCTGACCAAGAGTCAGTTGAATCTGATGCATCTGACTATGAAGACATGCAGCCCCTCTCCACTTATGAGGATTCTTATGCAGAGGACTCCATTCCTTCTGCCTCTCCCCCAGAGGATTTTTCCTTTGGGGTAACCCTGCATACTTTAAGGGAGCATTTCCAATGGGAGAGTCAGGACTACCGTCAGTCTAAAAAGATACTCGGGGAATTCCTAGATCTTCTGCAACACAGACCCTTGGCCATCCCCCCAGTCGTGGTGTTGTGGAGGATGTTTTCCTTGCATCCGGCTTGACTCTGGATGCCCTACCTCCTGCTGTCAGAAAACCGGACTGGTACTAGAGTCCCTGACCCACACAAATATCTTTTTAAAAATCCAACAGCTAACTCTGAGGTCATTTCTCAAAGGCCAAAAGAGATTAAAGCAACCTCTGGTAAAAATCCTACTCCCTCAGTCAGGGATTCCAGAGCATTGGACAGATGGGGTAAAAAAGTATACACCTCAGCTACTCTTGCTATCAGGGCACTAAATTGTCAGTTCCATATACTGAAATTTCAGCAACATACCTTGGAACTCCTTAAACAAAAAATGTCTTCCTTTCCTGCTTGGGCCGAATCTAAAGATTTACAAGACTTAATGCATTCTGCAAGTCAAGTAACTAAACACACTTTGCACTGTGGTTTTGATGCCCTAGAAGCTTCTTGCAGGGCAGCAGTCACTGGATCTGTCATTAGAAGACATGCTTGGCTTAAGGAACAGACCATGGCAAATCTAAATTGTTGGATGCCCCCTTGCACACAGATAACTTATTTGGCACTAAGGCATAAGAGGTCTTAAAGGTGGAAGAAAAAGCAAAATCTATGCAAACATTTAAGGATTTCTTACAGGTCCAGCCCCCTGGGTTCAGCAAGTATTGTTCCTCCAAGCACTGGTCCTTTCCTGCTCTGAGTAAACCGACCCAGCCTAGGCCCAGTGGAAACAGACCCCCCCCTGACAGCAGCAAGGAATGCAGAGATCTAAGCAGTGGACTACCTCGACTTCAAAACCAGGGAGTTCTAAGCCACCCCCTTATGGTAAGAACTCACAGTGACTCATCTCCTCCACACCCCCCCCCCCCGCCCACCTTCACTTACCCCTAGGAGGAAAACTCTCCTTTCACTCAAGCACCTAGGCCACCATTACCAAGAACCAATTGGTTCTTTGCATTGTCTCTCAGGGATACACATTTTCTTTCCACAACCTTCCAACTCCAGAAAGGTTCCCAGATGTACCACCAAATCAGTGGGCAGAGGCTCAGAAACAAATCCTTTCCCTGCTCTCTATGAGGGCAGTAGAACACGTTCTTGCAGAACAGATAGGACAAGGCTTCTACTCAAGACTTTTTCTGGTTCCCAGAAAAGGGGGCACCTGGCTCCCCATCCTCCATCTATCCATTCTAAACACCTTCCTAGTGATCCCCAAATTAAAAATACTCACCCTCCAGCAGCTGCTACCCATGCTCTTCAAGGACGCTTGGCTAGCTGCCCTACATCTAAAAGAGGCCTACCTCCACATACTTATCAGGGAATCATGCAGGAAATATCTCCGCTTCAGGGCAGGATCTCAACACTTTCAGTTCTCTGAGGTTCCCTTTCTGCTCCCAGAGTTTTCACAAAATGTCTGGCTCTGGCCATTGCCTTTTGCAGACAAAGAAATATTCAAGTTTACCCATACTTGGACGGCTGCCTTATTCAGGCAGGCAGCCACGTAAAGCTGCTCAAGCACCTGGCCTTTGTAAAGACCCTACTAACCTCCCTAGGGTACACAATCAGCGAAAGGAAATCCAAACAGATGCCCAACCAAAGGGTAATCTTCCTAGGAGCAAGTCTAAACACAAGTCTAGACACAGCATCCCAGATGGCATACCTTACACCAGAAAAACAAATTTTCCTGACAGCCTACTTCTCTCAACTAGCCACCAGGACCCAGCTATCTGCAAGGAAGATCCTGCAAGCTTTGGGGTTCATGGCATCTTGCATACTACTCATTCCATATGCCAGACTGCATATGAGGAAACTTCAATGGTACCTAAAGAGCCATTGGTGTCAGCACACTCAAGACCTGGAAACTCTTCTACCTATAATTCTTTGCCTCAGAAAGGAATTTCTTTGGTGGGCAACATCATGCTCCCACAACAAGGGACTGCCCTTCTCCCCAACCCCCGCAGACCAGACCCTCACAACAGACGCATCAGGCTACGTTTGGGGTGCACACCTGGACGGCAGGTGCGTACAGGGCCAATGGAGACTACAGCAAATCCTTCTACACATCAGTCAAAAAGAGATGATGGCTGTGCAGCATGCCTTGATAGCTTTCAAACCCCTTCTCTCTCCAGTGGTTCTCCTGATCAAAACAGAGAACACCACTGTGATGTGGTACATCAACATGCAGGGAGGGACTCACTCCTATCCTCTATGCAGGCTGGCCATGACCCTTTGGCTCACAGCCTCTTTCTTGCAACTACACTTGTTAGCACAATTCCTACCAGGCTCTCTCAACTCTCTGGCAGACCAATTAAGCAAAAACCTTCTGGACCCACGCGAGTGGCAACTCAACCAGAAGTACCTTCACCCTAATAACTCAGAAATGGGGAACCCCGAAGGTCGAACTCTTTGCCCCCCCACACCAACCATCAGCTCAGCAAATTCCTCACCAGGGAGCATCACTGCATGGCTTGGAAAGTGGATGCCCTGTCCTTCCCCTGGGTCAGTCTATCGGTCTATGTCATTCTTATAGCTCCAGACTGGCCCCGACAACACTAGTACCCCTTGCTGCGCAGCCTGTCCCTGCTGCCTCCATGGCATCTTCCTCAGATTCCAAACCTCCTGACCCAGAGGGAAGGGAAATTCATGCATCCCCAATTGCAGACACTCAATTTGCCAGCTTGGCTTATTCCCTAACCTCGAACCAATCTGCCATCCTCAGTAAACAGGTTCTGGATGTTATCCGTGAGGCTAGATGTCCTAGCACCAGAAAGTCTTATGCGGATACATGGAAAGTCTGCACCTGGATCCTGGCTAAGGGAGCCAATACAGCACAGCCCTCCATCCCTCTCATCCTGGATTACTTAGCTGACCCTACTACACAGTGGTCTCTCTTTTTCCTCTGTAAAAATTCATGCCTCTGCTATTTCTGCTCATTTTCCCACTGAGCAGGCCCTTTTTCTCACACCCTTTGATCAAACCGTTCCTCAGAGGGGCTAGCAACTTGAGGCCCCACAGAAGGGCACCAACACCAGCTTGGGAACTTAACTTTGTCTTGGAAAAGCTCACCCTGCCCCCTTTCGAACCAGCTTCTTCTGCAGAGCTAAAATTTCTCTCCTGGAATGTAGCATTTCTTCTGGCCATCACTTCAGCCAGAAGAGTCTCCTGAGTTGCAATCACTCATGACTGTGGGAACCCTTCATCATCGTCCGTAAAGACAGGGTATCCCTCAGAACTAACCCATCCTTCATGCCCAAGGGGGTGTCCAGTGTGGCTCTCAACCAATCCATTCATTTGCCCACCTTCTTTCATTATGCCCAGAACAAGGAGGGGGGGATTCTTCACTCTCTAGATGTGCACAGACAGCTCAGACTCTATTTGGACAGGACTAAATCCTTCAGAAAGTCTGATCAGTTGCTGGTTAGCTTTGCTAGAGGGGTGTAAGGCAAAGCCATCTCCAAACAAACCATTTCCAAATAGCATACTGCATCCATTTCTGTTACAAACAGGATGGAAAGCCTCCCCCCAGGGGGTCAGTACACACTCCACCAGAGCTGCCTCCACCTCTGCAGCTTTCCTCAAAGGAGTCCCCACCAAGGACATCTTGGAGGCTGCCACCTGGACATCTCTTCACACTTTTACAAAGCATTGCCACCTGCCTCTCTTCTCCAAATCCAGGGCAGGGTTTGCCTCTGCAGTCTTGCAGGGCATCCTAGCCAGCCCCTAGTTTCTTTGACTGCCTCCACCCATTTCCTCAGCTTTGGGAATCTGCCCAAATGTGATGACTGCAGCTGTGAAACAGGAAGAACATAGTACAGTTGTGTACATTTACCATAAATGTAGATGTACATTTAGATGGATTCTGTAGCTGTCACATCGCCTTGATTCACCATTCTCTGAATTTAGAAAAAAGTTTAATGTTCTGAAGAAGTCAGTTTTATGTACTTTTGACGAATGTGCTAAACTCTTATCATGGTGGAATAAAACTGTTGGATTTTTATTTTTGGTGCAGTGCTCTTGGTTATTTACTCCATTCAGCTTTTTCTGGGTTTGGATATTTTTGTTTTTCTTATTCTCTGAATTTGGCTGTTTGCCCATGTCGAAGACCTAGAGCAGATGTCGTCCTTAGCCCTAAGCCTATGGCCTCGGTTAAAAAGACTGCATCCATCTTAACCCAGCTGAGGCTTATTGGCTACCGTTCCCAAACTCAGGCCCATCAACAGAACCTGGTTAGCCTGGCTGAGGATTTGATCATGATAGTTAGATCTAGATGCCTTTCTCTCCCAGGTTCTGCCCCTGAATCATCTACTGGTAAAAGGAAAAGGGACATTTCCCACCAGGGGTATTCTGATTCCTTTTAGGATGACTGATGAATCGAGATACGAGAAAGATTTATCTGTTGCTTCCTATGAGGGTTCAGAGTCTGATGAGAACTTTGCCTCTACTTCTCTCCCTGAGGATATTTCTTTTGGTGAGACTCTGCACACCCTTTGGGATTACTTCAGATGGGAAGCTCAGGATTACCCACAGTCAAAGAAGAGGGTGAAGGAATTCCTAAAACGTCTAGAGCATAAACCTCTTGCCATTCCTCTACTCTTAGAGGTAGTGGGCAATGTCTTGATGGATTCTTCTTTGTACTTGATTTCCTACCCCCCCCCCCCGCCGCACCTTGAAAACCAGCCAGATTCTACAGAGTTGTGGATTCTATGGGCACCTTTTCATGAACCCTGTAGCAGACCCTGAAGTGGTGACCCAGGATCATAAGGGAGCTAAATCTAGCACATGAAAAAAATCCCTGCCAACTGACAAAGAAAGTAGTGCTTTGGAAAGGTTCAGAAGGAAAGTCTGCACCTCTGCTATCATGGTTATGAAGGCCCTAAATTACCAGTTTCATATGGTCAAGTATCAGGAGACCCTATTAAACCAGATGAAGCAAAAATTGGTGGGGACTGAAAATAAGGTCCTTTCCTAGGAACTATTAGACTTGATGCAAATCATGCTGTCAGGTAGCTAAGCACTCCTCGCAGTGTGGCTGTGATGCTATAGAAGCATCCAACGAGCAGCAGTTGTAGGATCCTTTATTAGAAGACATGCCTGGTTGAGGGAGCAGTCCCTCTGTGAACATGTTAAATCCAGTCTTTTGGATGATTCTTTGGGCAAAGATTACCTTTTTGGTCCTAAGTCTAAAGCAGTATTTAAGAAGATGGAGGATAAGGCTAAGTCCATACAAACTGTCAATGTCTTTATTCAGGTCTAGCCATCCCATTTCAGCCACGACTATTCTACCAAACACTGGTCCTTTCCAGCCTCCTAGTCTACACCAAGACATAAGGGACCTAGAAGGGACAGGAGTCATAAGCAGCACCAGTGACCGGCAGATTCCAGTAGGCCTGTGGGATCTATCAGCAGGGAGCAATCATGACTTTTCCATGAGCCTTCCTTTTTCTCCTCTCAAGTCCCACCTCTACCACCACCCAGCAAGACTAGGAGGACGGCTGTCCCTGTTCTTAAAAAATAGGACTGTTATTACCGGGAATCAGTGGGTACTGAAAAGTATAAAAAGAGGTTATAAACTTCATTTCAAACACTCGTTCAGGCTTGCCAGATATTCCACCAAATCAAAAGACAGAGGTTATAAAGCAAATTCAGCTCATGTGCACCCTAGGTTCTGTGGAACCAGTACAAAGCATGCTAAAATGAAAGGGACTTTTCTCAAGGCTCTTTCTCGTTCCAAGAAAAGAGGGGTACCGGGAGTCCTAGGGTGGCCTAATGGTTAAGGTGTTTGCCTTACAAACACAAGGTGCAGGGTTTGAGTCTCACAAGAGATAATTGGCTAGGCTTAAAATGGCTCACAAGGGCAGTTAGCCTAGTATGAATCTATAAAACTTAACAGATGCTTGCAGGTGCCAAAATGAAAAATGTTAACCCTTCAGAAATTGCTACCCATGATTTTTCCCAGTGCCTACATGGTAAATCTAGATCTTGGACACATTCCTATAGAAAAAACCTCACAGAAAGTTTTTGCACTTCAGAGCAGATGTGAAGCAACATCAGTATATGCTCTGCCCTTTGGCTTGTCTACTGCACCCAGGATATTCACAAAATGCCTAGCCCCAGTGATAGCCTTTTGCAGGTCAAAAGGCATTCAGATTTATCCATATCTAGATGATTTTACTCATTCAAGCGACAAATCTAGACAAACTCAAAGCAGATTTGCTTTACACCCAAGAAATCCTGGCTTCCCTGTGGTTCATGATCAATATCCAAAAGTCTCGGACTATTCCTACAAATGGTGTTTTGTTTCTGGGGGGTTTGTTGGACTCCTGTCTTCAGAAAACTTTCCTTTCTCCAGGTAAGGTTACCTTTCTAACATGATACTTCCAAAAACTCCTTCACAGCAAATACTTCACTGCCAGAGTTCCTTAACGCCTTGGGGCCAAATAGCTTCTTGCTCATGATCCCCCTTGCCAGAATCCACATGACGAAAACTGCAGTGGTACCTCAGAAATGTTTGGTGCCATTATTCACAATCCTCAGCTTCAGGTTAAAGCTTCCCCCTGTCTCAGGAAAGAGTTTGCCTGGTGGGCTGAGCCTGCTCCCTCAATCTGGGCCTCCCCTTCAGGATTATTACTTAGAACCAAAGTCTGACCACAGATGCCTTGGCCATAGCTTGGGGGAGCTGACAGCAGCAACTTAAGGACATGAGGCAGATGGAACTCCTATTTCAAAATGAAAAATACATAATTATAAAAAAAAAAAAAAAACTGTTGGCAGTCCGAAAAGGCCTGATTGCTGTGAAAGATGAGTGGGAACCAGGCGCACTCGTAGTAAAGACGAACAGTCCCGTGGTAATGCTGGGGTCATAAACAAGCAAGGGAGGGGAATCGCTCTTACCCTGATGTTAAGTTGTCAATCTCGCCTTCATTCTTGCTGGATGGGTTCGGAGCCGATCCTCGGCTCCGACACGGCACTTGCAAAGCTCGAGAGTCACTTTTGCCAGCTTGAGGCAGCCCTATATCCCATGATGCAAGGCGGTGATTACCCAGATCTCGTTTGCCGCTTCGCTCATGAGGTCACGCTTTTTGCCAGCTCCTGGTAAGTGAATTCATTTACTCTTTCAGAGAGAATTTTCACTATCTCAGTACTTTAAAATTTCTTTATTTTTACCTGATAGTTCCTTGATTCACTTTAGCCCTACTCCCGTTAGTTCTCCGTTCCATAATTTGTTAGTCAGACCTTAGGCCTTTCCCTCTCTAACTATTTCCTGTCAGGATTGGTTTTAGGTGTGTCTGTTTTATTGTTGTTTCCCTCTACTTAGTTTTTTTTAGTATAATTACAGTAATTTTGGACTGAGTGTGTGTGTGTTTTGTGTTAGGACTCAGCCATGTCTAAAGACACTAGAGTCTCAGGTTTCAAGAAGTGTGACTCGTGCTGTCAGATGATGTCTCTGACAGATGGTCACACTTGTATTTATTGCCTGGGACCCCTACACCTGCAGGACTCCTGTGCTATTTGTCACTCTTTCAGCCAGAGAGTCCTGCAGGAACGTAGAAATAAATTGATCTTGAGAGGTCTTCTCAAGCCGGAGAGCTCCCTGACTAAGTCCGGCTCGGGGAAGCCCTCAAAGCCATCCAAGGCCCAGCCTTCAGTGTCCAAGTCTGTGGCCTTGGTTACGACTCCTCCGGAGTCGAGATCAGCTCCATCCGGAGCCGATCCTTCCTTCTTGGAATTTGTAGTATCGGCGCCGATCGGCACCAACCTCTGGCTTCGATACCTGTATCGGCTCTGGCTGGAGCCGATACCCTTGCTTCGAAGCCTGCGTCGGCTCCGGCTGGAGCCGACGCATCTCTGACCCAGCTCGGAGCCGACAAGCTGTCAGCTCCAACTGGAACCGAAGGTTCTTTGGCTCCGATGGCTCCATTAAGAAAGGGATTCAGATCTCCTTCTCTGGAATCTGTCCACTCGGCTCCGGCCTCTCCCTTACTATCGGAGCGGAGCCATCGGAGCAGATCCTCAAGGTCTTCCAGACTCTCAGACCATGACTTGGAGAGAGTGGTGAGTAGACTGCTGAAATCACAGGCACTGGCCCAGATGTTCCATAGCCCGTCTCAGCAGACGACCGCTATTCCACACCATCCAGAACTTCCTCCTCTGACTCTCCTTCAGAGCTCGGAGCCGGAGATTATTGGTACCGTGACTGTTGGTGCTTCGGAACCGATACTACCCCTTTCGGCTCCGTCGTCTTCGACTCCTATCTCCTCCTTGAGACCGTCTTTGGAGAGATCCGGTCGTCGGGCTTCCCTGGTCGGTTCCGAGGGGGCGAGTGGCATCGGACCCTTGTCCGACCCCGTTCTCCCTCTCGGAGCTTCGGCCTTGGTGAGCTCGGCACCGACATCTGCTTCGGAGCCTTCCCTTTTGGTGGGGCCGGGGATTCCGGTTTCTTCGGAGTGGGAGCTCTCGGTCCTCCATGGAAGGGGAGCCTTCGAGGTGATGAGGAGTGTGCTAGCCCCTGAGCTCAGTCAGCAGTCGGTTCCATTAGCTCCTCCCTCTACGGTGCCTGTAGATATCTCTTCCCACTCTCTTGCTCCCGGGCCCAGAGATCCATCGCCCCAGGTTTCCCCATTGGGAAGAACTTCCTCTTCCGAGGTTTCTCCTGACCCTTCAGGGGAACCCCCCGCGTAAGAGGACCTGCAAGAGGAAGCACTTAGACTCCCCTGAGTCTACGACATCAGATACCGACTTAGATGAGTCGGAGGGGTCCCCAAGATCCCCCTCTGAGGATGTCTCTTTTTCAGACATCCTTGAACTCCTGAAACAGAGGGGGAACTTGGCCCTCCATTAATCCCTCCGAGGATGAATCGGAATACCTGGAGGCTTTTGGATCTCGACCCTCCACCTCCTGGGTGTCTCCGCCTTTCGACCCCCTCATGGACGTGATAGCTCGAAAGGCGTGGGCATCTCCTGATTCGGTGGAACCAGTCCCCAGGAGGCCTTCTAAATTTATCACTGCCCCCACTGAAAAACAGTTTCTCACCAAAGGTGTCCCGGTTGATGCCATGGTGGTGGCGGCCGCCACCAAAAAGGAACTTGCAGATCCTTCCGTACCAGTCCATCCTCCTAACAAAGAGTCTAGGACCATGGACAGGTATGGTAAGCAGATGTTTTCCTCAGCGACCTTTACCATGCGTTCGCTGAATTATTTATGTCACTTCACCCGACTTAAAAGAGATATCCTCAAAGAATTGGGTGAGGTAGTACAGGATCCGTCAGCCGCTGGGGCTCAAGAGAAGATTGCCTCTCAGCTGGGAATCCTAAATTCCCTAACTAACTCCTCCATGCGGCTCATTTCATATGCAGCCGATGGGGCCAGTAGAGCCGCAGGCACAGGAGTGGCTCTCAGACGTCAGTCCTGGATGCGGCTTTGCAATTTTGCAGACCTCTTTAAGGCGTCCTTCACAAACTCTCCCTTTGATGGCACAACGTTGTTTGGACCTCAGGTGAAGGACACTTTGACCAGGTGCGAACAAGACGGCAAGACTCTTTCTGCCGTAGGGGTCCATTTCTCCACCCCTTCTAGACCTTACCCCAAAGGTCAGAAGGGAGGGAAAATGTGGTTCTGAAAAATCACAGGGAGTCACGCCTGATGCCCGTGGTCAGTTTACCCCCAGAGGCAGAGGGGGTAATAACAACAGACGCCGCCCTAGGGGCAGAGGGGGTCCGCAGAACCAGGGCAGCAGAGAGCCTCTCTCTGACAAGCCCTTCCAGCATCCCTGAGGTGTTGCCCGACTGCCCACCCTTGGAGGCAGTCGGGGGGGGGGGTCCGCAGAACCAGGGCAGCAGAGAGCCTCTCTCTGACAAGCCCTTCCAGCATCCCTGAGGTGTTGCCCAACTGCCCACCCTTGGAGGCAGTCGGGGGGAGATTGTCGCTGTACCCAGAAGCCTGGCTTTCCTGCTCTCAAAACAAATGGGTACAGTCGATCATATCCGAGGGTTACAAAATACCTTTCGAGAAAAGCCCCTTTCCTCAAAGAGGATCCCTTCCAGACGTTCCACCCGGTCTAAGGGAAATTGCAGAACTAGAGGTTTCAAGGCTTCTAGAGAAAAGGGCCATCCAGCCAGTTCCAACAGATCAATTAGAGTCCGGAATCTACTCAAGGTTCTTTTTGGTCCCCAAAAAGACGGGAGACTGGAGACCAATATTAGACCTCAGCAGGCTAAACAAGTCTGTCAAAAAGGCCAGATTTCGGATGGTCACACTACAATCGATTTTGCCTTTTCTGGGCAAAAACAGCTGGATGTGCTCCATAGACCTTCAAGACGCGTACTATCACATAAAAATCCACAGACGCTCCAGAAGGTTTCTCCGCTTTCGGCTGGGGACCAGTTATTTCCAATTCAGAGTCCTGCCCTTTGGTCTCACTACAGCCCCCAGAGTGTACACCAAATGCATGGCAGCGGTCACGGCTCACCTCAGACGTCAAGGATTCCAGGTGTTTCTGTACCTAGACGACTGGCTCCTCTCAGCCACCACCAGGCATCAACTTCTCCAGGCCAGGGATTACACTCTACGTCTCTGCGGCCAGTTAGGAATTTCAGTCATCTTCGAAAAATCTTCCTTCTCGCCTTGCCAATCTATTACTTTTATAGGCGCAGATTTAGACACTACTCGGATGTCAGCAAACTTAACAAACCAAAGAATCCTGGATATCCAAAACCATGTTCGGATCATCCTATTCAGCAAAAAGGTACAAGCCAGGTTGGTTCTGAAAGTGTTAGGCCTTATGGCAGCTGCCATCACACTTCTTCCCCTGGCCCATTTTTACATGCGTCTCCTACAGTGGATGTTGTTTACCCAATGGTCCTTCCAGCAGTTGCCCATGCGTCACGAAATCCTTGTGACACAAACTTGCAAGAGCCATCTATCCTGGTGGACTTCTTCCCCCCTAGTCCATCAGGGCAGACCATTTGTTCCCCCAGCCCCAGTAGCCACGGTCACTTTGGATGCCTCCCTGATCGGGTGGAGGGGGGGCATTATCAGGGCAGGATGGTCCATGGCATGTGGAAACCGTTCGAATTCCACCTGCACATAAATGTCCTAGAGATGAGAGCAGTGCTTTTAACGTTGCAAGCCCTCAACGACTTTCTTCCTTTAGGAACTATTGCAGTTCACATGGACAACATGTCCGTAGTTTGGTACATCAACAAACAGGGTGGGACCAAGTCCTATCCCTTGTGTCAAGAAGCTCTCAGACTTTGGCAGTGGGCGATCTCCTTTCATCGGTTTCTGATTGCAACGCATATTCCCGGGAAAACCAACATCATAGCGGACATATTGAGCAGAGCTATACTCATGCCTCACGAGTGGTCTCTCAAACAATCCATAGTGGAAGAGATTTTTCAGAAGTGGGGCCGCCCATGCTGTGACCGTTTTGCTACACCCCAAAACAGCAAATGCCCAGACTTCTTCTTCTCTCTTTCCAATTCCGGGCCATCCCCCCAGAGACGCTCTGACCCAGGATTGGCCCCAGGGACTTCTTTATGCCTTTCCCCCTTTTCCGTTAATACCTCAAGTACTCCAGAAAGCTACCGTCTTGAGAGCCAAACTGATTCTTATTGCCCCTAACTGGCCTCGACAAATTTGGTTCCCGTTCCTTCATCGCCATCTCTTGGTGCAGCCTTGGCATCTGGACCCATTTCCGGATCTTCTGACCCACCAGTCGGGTCAACTGCAACGGTCAATTCGTTCCCTCAACCTCACCGCTTGGTTGCTCCACTTCCTTCCTTAGCCAGGCTTCCTATGATCTCTAACCCCCGTTAGAGATATCATAGAAGTTTCTTTAAAGTCCTCTACCAGAAGGATTTACTCTAGCAAATGGCAACGTTTCTCTTTTTGGGCAAAGTCTAAGAACATAGATCCCTTTACTGCCCCTATTCAATCAGTCTTGGACTTTCTGGCTGAAATTTTTCACTCCGGTTCTTCTTCTTCCACAGTTAAAGGCCAGTTGGCAGCAATTTCGAATTTCCATGTCGGATTTGCAGACTACAACATTATGTCTCACAAACTTTGTAAAGCCTTTCTCAGAGGGGTATTCCTACTTAGGCCCCCTGTTAAGGATCCTCCACCGCAGTGGGACCTAAATTTAGTGCTGGCATCCTTGATACTTCCCCCCTTTCGAACCGGCTGCTACATGCTCATTAAAATTTCTTTCTTGGAAGGCACTCTTTCTAGTTGCTATTACCTCAGCTAGGAGAGTGTCTGAACTACATGCTCTTTGTGTTCATCCCCCTTACTTGGTCTTCCACAAGGATAGAGTATCCTTGAGAACTAATCCGTCCTTTTTGCCCAAGGTTGTTTCTAAGACAAATTTAAACCAATCTATTGATCTTCCAGTATTTTTCCCCAATCATTCTGGACGGGCGGAACAAAAATTGCATTGCCTAGATGTTCATCGCCAACTCAGATATTACTTGGACAGAACAAAGCAATTAAGGAAGTCTGATCAGCTTTTTCTTTCTTATGCTGAGAATAAGAAAGGTCTCCCTGTTTCTAAGGTGACCTTATCTAGATGGCTGTCTTACACTATTTCTCACATTTATCAGCTTAGGGGCAAACAACTGACCTCGAAACCTAAAGCACATTCTACCAGAGGTCTAGCCACATCTACAGCCTTTCAGGCTAGACTTCCCTTGGGCACTATTTGTGCAGCAGCCACTTGGGCCACTCCTTATACCTTCGTTTCTCATTACAAATTGGATTTGGCCTCCAGGGACAGAGCAAGTTTTGGTTCCACAGATGTCCTTCATGGATGCATCTGCAGTCATAACAAGTGGGTTGTCCTGTCGTCAGGCAGCCCTGCAGTCGGCCGGATTCCAAAGTCCGGGTCCGGCTTCGGCTGATGTCGCACTCCACCCGACGTCATCTCTGTTGGTCTTCGGGTATAAAAGCATCAGCCGACGCCATTTTCCTCAGTCTTTCTTGCCGTGGCGCCAAGCAGAAGCTGTTCGCAAGTGCCGGTCGGTCGGATCCAGAGATTACTTCTACCGAATACTACTTCAAGACTTCTAAAGCTAAGTACCCGTTGGGGACTCTTTCTTGCCTCAGCCGATGTCAGAAAAAGTTAACAATTGTTTAACCTGTGGGAAACAAATACCTCATAAAGATTTCCACTCTTACTGTCTGCCTTGTTTAGGCCCAGCCCACGACGTAGCAGCCTGTTCCGCCTGTGCCTCTTTCAACCGACGAACGCTTAGGCGTCGGTCGGAGTTTGCAGAACAGTTTTTCGGTTCTGATTTTGCGTACATTATGCCGTCGGATCCTCCGACTACCCCCAAAAAGCGCAAAGATAAAGACCGACACTCGCGGTCCGCGGTTTCGGCCGAAACCACGGTAAAGCAAATCATGAGTGTCTCGGTTTCGGCGAAACCGAGAAAACTGCTCAAAGTACAGCTGAACCTATTCTTACAACTGAGGCCCCTGCTACAACTCTTGAATCGACCTCAGAAATTTTACCCACTACGGTGGTTGACTTATCAGACACCATCCCTTGGATGTCTCTACCCCAGCACGTGGTGCTGCTAGGCCTCCAGCTGCCATGTCCATTAAGGCCTTCGCCAGGGCTAAAGCAGCCAAGACTACTAAATCAGTGCCTGTTAAACCCCCACATCCAGGCCCTCTTCTAGTTCTCAAATGCTTTCTTTGGCAGAAGATTTAATTTCTTTAATTAGAGGATCTCAATCTCACCCAGACAGGGCCTCTCAGCCCCAGAGGAGAGACCTAGGGCAGAGCCCCTGAGCCAGTGTCTTCTGATGATTCTGCTGATGAATCAGACATAACTGACCAGCCTGAGGCTCCCTTCTCCAATTTTGAAGATTCTGATGCTGAAGAATCCATTCCAGCTGCTTCCCCACCAGAAGAATTCTCCTTTGGGAAACCTTGCATGCTATGCGAGAACAGTTCCAATGGCAGCAACAGGATTTTTCAGACTCCAGAAAAGACTTAGGACCTTTCTGCACCTCCCACAGCACAGGCCCTTAGCTATACCTCCTGTTCTCTCTGTGGTGGATGATGCTTTCAATGATGTTTGCTCCGCTCCAGATTCTTTACCCTCAGCCCCTGCCAAACCAGACAGATTTTACAGGGTGCCAGATACTCATCACCACCTTTACAAGGCCCCACTTGCAGACCCAGAAACTATATCCCAGGGTCCCAAGGCAGTAGCCGCGACCACAGCTAAAAACCCTATTCCTTCTGAAAGGGAAGCAAGGTCACTAGACAGATGGGGTAAAAGGTCTACACTTCAGCTACTCTCTCAGCTAGAGCTTTAAACTGTCAGTTTCACATGATACAATACCAAGAGTTTATGCTTGATCAGTTAACTAAAAACTAACCACTGATGAATCTCTTGATAAGAAATATGTATTAGAGATGGTAAATAACATACAACAGGTTAGCAACCATTCCTTAAAATGTGGCTATGATGCACTGGAGGCTTCATTTAGATCAGCCATGACAGGCACAGTGATAAGAAGGCATGCATGGCTAAAGGAACAAGCTTTACCGGATCATGTTAAAGCTAAGTTGCTAGATGCTCCTATGGACAAGACAAGTTTGTTTGGTACACCTGCCCAGCAGGTTATGAAGAAAATGGAAGAAAAGGCAAAATCTGTTCAAACTGTTAAAGATTTCTTGCAGGTTCAACCCCCAAGGTTTAGCAGGAACTGGCCTGCCAAAAATTGGTCCTTTCCTGACTCCACAAAATTTCAAAGGGGCAGGAATAGGCGTTCCAGAGGCAGAAACCAATCCAGAGGAGGTGCCTACAGAGGGCGACAGTGGCAAGGTAACAACAGAGGCACAGACACAGCCACTGCCACTACATCAGCACAACCACAGTGACTTAATCCTAAATCCGCCTACCAGGGAACAAATAGCAGCTCCTCTAGGCGGAAAGTTAACCTTATTTTCAAAGAACTGGCACTACATAACAAAAGACAAGTGGATTTTACAAACCATAGATCAAGGTTACGGTTTCACTTCCACACTTTACCAGTCAAAGAGGAATGCCAAATCTACCTCCAAATCAAAAACAGAGGCTCTCGCCAGATAATGGAGTTAGCAAACATGAGAGCTGTGGAAAGAGTGCCAACAGCAGAACAAGGAAAGGGTTCTACTCCAGACTATTCCTAGTTCCAAGAAAGGAAAAAAGTTGGAGACCAATTCTCGACCTGTCCACCTTAAATACATACATCATTGTCCCAAATTTCAAAATGCTGACCCTACAGCAACTTCTTCCCATGCTGGGCAAGGAGTCTTGGCTGGTAACTCTAGATCTCAAGGAGGCATACCTGCACGTCCCCATTCGACCAATCTGCAGAAGATACCTCAGATTTCTTGCAGGATCAGAGCACTATCAATTCTCAGCATTGCCCTTTGGCTTATCTACTGCGCCCAGAGTATTCACAAAATGCCTGGCATCAGTAATCGCCCATTGCAGACTACAGGGAATTCAAATTTACCCATACCTGGACGACTGCCTGCTACAAGGGGACAACAAAAGCAAGCTGACAACAGATTTACAAAGGGTCATTTACTTGCTACAAGGACTGGGATACACAGTCAATTTACAAAAGTCAAGGCTGATACCATCCCAAACAAGGACATTCTTGGGCGCGGAATTGGACACAGTACAACAAATGGCATTCCTGAGTACAGAAAAACAAAAAGAACTTCCTCTTTACTTCTTGGCACTAACAAAACTGAACAAGTTAACAGCAAGAAAAGTTCTACAGGCCTTGGGCTTCATGGCATCATGCATAATCTTGGTCCCATTTGCCAGACTACATATGAGGAAACTACAGTGGTACCTAAAGAATTTATGGTCCCAACACAGACACAGTCTAGAAACAGAAATCCCACTAATTCCATGCTTAAAACAGGAGTTCCTATGGTGGGCTCAGGCATACCAGTCAAACCCAGGCCTACCCTTTCGCAGATGTCAACCAAGCCAGACCATCACAACAGACGCTTCAGACCTAGGATGGGGGGCCCACATGCTGGACAAATGCATGCAAGGATTGTGGACACAGGATCAACTTCACCTGCACATCAATCTAAAAGAAATGCTGGCAGTAAAACTGGCAATCCAAAAGTTCAAACCATTTCTCAAAGAGGGCCAGTTGATGATAAGGACAGACAACACCACAGTCATGTGGTACATCAACAAACAGGGAGGCACTCATTCATACCCCTATGCAGAATGACCTTGGAGCTGTGGACCCTGGCACTCAGCTACAACATTCAGTTACAGGCAATATTTGTACCGGGAAAGACAATACTCTAGCAGACATATTAAGCAGAACCACTCGGATGCCCACGAATGGAAGCTGCACCGGACATCTTCAAGACCATCTCAAAGAAATGGGGAATGCCACAGATAGACCTATTCGCATCACCTCTCAATCACCAGCTCAAAAAATTCTGCACAAGGACATTCCACCCACTAGCATGGAAAGTGGACTCACTCTCCTTCAACTGGAAAGGCCTAACAGCATATGCATTCCCACCTCTTCCTTTGATACACAAGGTACTACTAAAAATCAAGGAAGAACGTCCAAGGATAATCCTGATAGCTCCAAACTGGCCAAGACAACACTGGTACCCACTACTGAAGAGCATGTCTCGAACAATATGTGGCCAATACCCTGATGCCTTTGATGTTAACTCAGAACAACTACAGCATCATACATCCAAACCTAAGAACGCTGCAACTGACTGCATGGAACATCACATAGCAGCAGCTAATCCAGAACTTTCCCAAAGAGTTAAAGACATTATTCTTGAAGCACGCAGACCTTCAACAAGAAGGAACTATGCTGGAAAATGGAAAAGGTTTGTCATTTGGAGTACGGAAAGAGGAAAAGATGTGTCAAACATAGATATGCCTAACATTCTGGAGTATCTGGCCGAACTTCTTCATTCAGGCCTGTCCTACTCCTCCATCAAGATACATGCATCAGCTATTTCAGCAGGATACAGCTTTGATCCACCTGTTTTTTCGCACCCTTTGCTCAGGCAGTTCCTCAGAGGAATCAAGAATGTAAAACCTCCAAGGAAACCACCATTACCAGCTTGGGATTTAAACTTTGTGCTAGAAAAGTTGACACTATCACCCTTTGAACCAGCAGCAACAGCAGACCTTCAACACCTGTCATGGAAAACTGCTTTCCTACTGGCAATTACTTCAGCAAGGAGGGTTTCAGAACTACAGGCCTTAATGGCAGTGCAACCCTTCCTAATCTTCCACCAAGATAGAGTGTCCATGAGGACTAATCCTACATTTATGCCCAAGGTGGTATCCAGAGTGTCTTTAAACCAGGCAATCCACCTACCTACCTTCTTTCCCAACCCACAAAACAGAGGGAAAGAATACTGCATACCTTGGATGTACATAGACAGCTACGCTACTACTTGGACAGAACAAAAATAGCAGAAAGACTGACCAACTTTTGTAGCTTATGCAACAGGAAGGGAAGGAAAAGCTATTTCCAAACAGACAATCTCCAAATGGATAGGAAATTGCATACGATACTGTTACTCCTTCCATGGAAAACCAATTCCACAGAACATAAGACCTCATTCTACAAGGGCAACAGCCACTACCACAGCCTTCTTACGAGGAGTGGCAACCAAAGACATTATTGAGGCGGCTACTTGGACCTCCGTGCATACATTTGCCAAGCATTATAATTTGCCTCTATATTCCAGATCCCGAGCAGGGTTTGCCACTGCTGTACTGCAAGGGATCCTAAACACACCATAATCTACTTTTATCCTCCTCCCTAGTTGGCTATGGTATTCTACCCACTTGTTATGACTGCAGATGCATCCATGAAGGACATAGTACAGTTTTGTACCTACCATAAATGTAGATGTCCGAACTGGATAGCATCTGCAGTCAGGATTACCCTCCCTCCTTCCCCTCTGTGGTACTCCTAGGGTGTTTACCCTCCTAATAGCTAGCTGTTGGGGGGGAGTCTTTTATGGTGTATTTGTTTGTATATATGTACATATATGCTTATTGCTGTGTTTACCTCTATCTATTTGGAAACATTGGCATCTATCCAAATTTTTAGCCTGCAAGAGGGCTTCTGGCATCTGGGGCAAGAAACACTGAGGAAAATGGCGTTGGCTGATGCTTTTATACCCGAAGACCAACAGAGATGACGTCGGGTGGAGTGCGACATCAGCCGAAGCCGGACCCGGACTTTGGAATCCGGCCGACTGCAGGGCTGCCTGACGACAGGACAACCCACTTGTTATGACTGCAGATGCTATCCAGTTCGGACATCTACATTTATGGTAGGTACAAAACTGTACTTTCTCAAGAGTCTGTTCCATTGAGCCACCCAGGATAGAGGTGCTAGGGACGCGGTCCCATCCAGCAAGAATGAAGGCGAGATTGACAACTTAACATTTAGAAGTTATGTACATACCATAACGTTCCATGTTAGTTGTCTTCTCTCGCCTTCTTTCTTGCGTCCCTCCCTCCTGTCCCCCTAGCCTGGACAGACCTTGAACTTCCTTCTTATCTGGGAGATTGTTCTTCCTGGGACACCAGTTAGCTCTAGATCTAAGTTACCTGGGTTCTCCTTACAGCCTTATCAGGTTAGTTCTTCTTCTTTACTTTGGGAAGATTATGGGCAGTTTTTCCTCTAGATACCAAACGAGATCTGGGTAATCACCGCCTTGCATCATGGGATATAGGGCTGCCTCGAGCTGGTAAAAGTGACTCTCGAGCTTAGCAAGTGCCGAGTCGGAGCCGAGGATCGGTTCCGAACCCATCCAGCAAGAAAGAAGGCGAGAGAAGACAACTAACATGGAACGTTATGGTAGGTACATAACTTCTAATTTTGTTGCCTAGCCATGGATCTTTGAGAAACTGCAAATCCTTAGGTTCCACAATAATGCTCTTTTAGGACCAACCCCTCCTTTATGCCTAAAGTGGTTACAGAGATTCTTTGAATCAGACCATCCACCTGCCTACCTTCTTTCCTTAACCCTCAGATCAATGAAAATTTCAGTAGCCACAGATTAGCCAGAAATCAAATGGGATACAGGTAAGTTTCAAGGAAAAGGTAAGAAATAGAAATAAAAGTTTTAAGAGGGAGGATGCTGTCAGCAAAAAAGAGGCAAATAGAAGGTGGTGGAGTATGGGCAGATAACTGGACTAGTTTCTTGAAACACAGAGTTCAATCCATCTGTTAAGGAGGGGAACAAGAGGCAAACAATGTACTTTGTGTGATTTTTTCACTCTTGTCTGTTGGAGGAAAACTTTAATGTATATAATTGCTATGGTTTACAGGTATGCAAACAGTGCTCCTGCATTGGGGTAGATTTCAAAACTTCAAGAAAGAGAGTCATGGGTGTATATGAGAGGCTGCGCAGTGAGGGGATAGATGAGGTCCAGAAAAGAATGTGTATAAAGGGAAAATGATACATACTGTAAGAAGAGAGAATAAAAGTCAGATACTCTGGCACAAAGATTGGGGGTGTGATTGCTCTGAATACAGCAGAAATGGCAAAATTACAATTGGTAATGTGAAATGTGCATGGATTAACTATTCTAGTAAAGTGTGTGTGTGATATGAAAAAAGGAGTACACACAGTGTTGCAGGAGATACATTTTCATGAAAGAGAACATGAAGTTAGCACAAAAAGGGCATATGGTAGCAGTCCACTCAAGCTACTGAGGAGGTAATACAAGGACAAGTATAGGTTTATTGGACAGGAGGTTGCCAATAATGTCTGAAAGAATATTGGCGGGATGCAAGGATGAATGTAGCAGGTGCAATAGGGAATGCATAGAGCAGGAAGATAATCTGGCTACAAGTACACCTCCAAAGGAAAACAAACAAAAAAAAAATAGGACACTGATAAGGACAGTGCATTTTTTTTTAAGGAATGTTACTAGCGGGGGACTTAGAGCATGGTTTTAAGTAAAACGAACATTAAAGAGAGAAATTGCTTAAAATAAATGGAGAATGTGAATAACTTATTTTTTAATCTCTATGCCTGCAAGATGCTTGGGAAAGAAGGGAGTACAGTCAGCAAGAGGGTTAACACTTTTTCTATAGCATCGAATAGTAAAGCTGGTGTCTACTAGATAGGAAATGTGTGTGTGTGTGTGTGTGTGTGTGTATATATGTATATGTATATATATATATGTATATGTATATATATATATATATATATATATGTTGTTGTGTCTTTCGGCTTTTCCCGGTTAGGGGTCACCACAGCGGAACTCCTGTCCGCTAATGATTGGTAGTTGATTTTTACGTGCAGAGTTACCAGCCCTGACACACTACCTTCAATGAAGGTACGCCCATTCGCTCATGTCTTCACGCAGAAGAAACTCTAGCTGAGAATCGAACCAGACAGTAGATATATATATGTATGTATCAAAGTAGTGTGAGGACATGGTAAAATATATTTGTATGGGACCAGGGATACTCTGACAAATGTGTATGTGAGGCTAACGATCAGGTTTGTGAACACAGGATTCTTTGAAACCCATTCATGTTTAACATTGTGGTGGTTGCAAAATTAAAAAAAAAAAAGATGATGAACAGTGGGGCTGAGGTTTAATGGTAAACAAACTGGAAAGCATTGAAGCACTGAACTTGGATGGGGGGTGTATTGAATTAAGGCAAATTTAAAGGATGAGGTAAGCCACTACTTAAGAGGAAACGAGAGGATGGGATATCAAGGAGGGAGGGAATGTTGCAGAGAATTAAATTGCAGGTGAGGAGACAGTTTGACGTTGGAAGAAAAGCAATTGAGAATGCCCATGGCGAAAATACAGACTTGGAGGATGAGAGAATATAATCACAGGGAGTAGCAGTAACAGAATTATGAGAGAAATTCAACTAAAGCTGAAGTGCTTGTAGCAAGATTAAGGCAGTAAAAGGTAGAAACTGAAATAGGTTCAAGACCCTTCAGACCCTGCTTCATATGAACCCATTTCAGCTTTAAACTGTGATTGTAAAGTGTTTGTACTACCTAAGAGAATGGCAAAGATGCTGCCAAGATTGATGGATGTGGATCAGTGTGGTTTTGTATAGGAGAGGCAAACATTTGACAATATTAATAGACCAACGATGATCCAGAGTGAGAAAACAAGCACTATTGTTAGTGAGCTTTTGACATCTGGAATGTTAAATTCAAAGATATAGTTGATGTGGTAATCAAGAACGGTTGAGCTTTTTTTTTTTTTTTTTTGCAGATGATATTTTGTACTTGATTAATCCAGAAATGGATTTGTGTTACGGAATATTTTGACATTTTCCAGTCTTTTTGGGATATAAAATAAATGAAGTTAAAGGCTGTAAAAGCATATGTACCCACATATGAACTGGTTCAGCAATACCCTGTTTATTGTTTCATAAGATGAAGTATGAAGGTGTATGGATTAAAATGATTCTATTATGACAGGGGAAGGGTGTTTGGGAAGAGACTAAACAAAGGATAATAAACGAGAAACTGAAAGCTCTTTATTTCGGATATGGAGTTGTAAAATGCAAGCAGTGAAAATGTTTTTGTACAGGTTGTGTGTGTTTCTGTCAACCAAAGGAGAAGTTGTGGTTCATGATAGAGTTGAAGGAATATACTTGAGAGAGGGAGAGAGGAAGAGTTAAGTGAAATAAGTTGATTCTCCCCATAGAACAAAGTGGTTTAGGACTGTCTGATTTGAAGGGATATTTTAGAGATGTGCATTTAAAGCTGATGTATATAACACAAGCAGAATGTTGCAAGTCAGAGTAAGAGAGAGTGATGATATAGGAGGAGTTCAAGAAGTAAGGAGAGAGTAGGATTTTGAATGCAGGTCCTTAAGGATAGCAACATCCATGCAGGATATCATATTTGTGAAGTATACTAAGAATTAAGCCAACAGTGGACTGGCAAAGGAAGATTTTACCCGTAAAAATAGCTGCAAGCAGTGGTGTAGAAAGTAGACAAGGGGGAGTAGGAATTTACTTTAAAAAATCAGCAAAGGCACCAAGGCTTTGAGAGCAAATAACTAGGGAAAAAATAAATAATTAGGTGAAGCTAAACAGATGTTTGGACTGCAGGTTATAGAGACTACTTCCCTACCTGTGATTGATAAGAGTGTAGGCAGAGAGAAAGGGAGAATGATTGTAAAGTGCAATGTCAGCTGTAAAGCAGTACATGCTGTTAAAAAATAGTAAAGTGTATGAAATATTACATGGTAGGTGTAAGAATTAATCAGAGAAGATAGAAAGGATTGGGAAGAGAGACTGGAAAGGTACTGTCAAATGGAATGATGGCTCCCTACTGTGCAGAGTCCAAAAGGTTTAGGATTTTTGTTTGGAATTCTTTGCATAGGTTTGTATATCCTAAGTAAACTACAGAGAACTTTTTCCAGGGCAGATATCTAATGCATGAGATACGATGGGAAAGAGTGAGGTAATTAGAAACACATTTCTTGGGGGAATGCAGTGAGTTGTCACATTTTATTAATTTCATACAAAGTAGTTTGTCAGAAATGTTTCGGGAGCAAATGGTTTTAACTAAGGAAATGATTCTTATGAGAGGGGTATAGAATCTGAATTTCCAGCCATAATAAGGCTTTACCAAGTCTAATGCTGTTGGCTGTAAAGAAGTACGTTACTAGATAATGGAAATCCATCTAAACCAACTGTAACTGAAGTACTGAATAATGTAAGAGAGTAAAAGAAGCGGAAGTGGGATAGTTAGAAAAGGGAATGAAAATTACAGAGACATAAATGGAATTTGTGGGAGCAATACTTGCAGAATTTTGTTAAGGAGTAAAATTTAAGATACGTCAGGAATTAATTTATGTAATGTTTGGAGTAAATGAAAATTGTTAATATATTTTCACCATATATGTATAGATGTCATTTTTTTATCCTCACAATAGATGTTTGAGAAAAAAAGGTAGAAATGTCTGTGTTTAGACTAAAGGTGGATGGGAGTAATGAGTTGAAATAAGAGGTGCTTAGGGCATTTTGAAAATCTCAAACATTAGATAAAGGGTAACAATGGATGCAGGGATAGACAGGGCATTATTGGGAAGCAGCTGGAAGCTGTACTATCAAAAATATCTAATCAGATGGGTGAGGAGCTGTCAGAAATTAGAGGAATTTAAAGATGGTGCTGCGGTAGCATTGTCGCCTCATAGCAAGATGTTGTCCCGTTCGATTCTCAGCTAGAGCGTCTTCTGTGTGGAGGCATACGTGAATGGGGCATGCCTTCATTGAAGGTTGTGCGTCAGGGCTGGTAACCCGGTACGTAAAAATCCACTGCCAATCATTAGCGGACTGGAGTTCCGCTGTGGCGACCCCTAACCGGGAAAAGCCGAAAGACGCAAACAAATTGATTAAGTTGCCTTGAAGTGACTATGCCATTAAAGGTACGGAAGATGAGAGAAAGTAAATTGGTTTAAGTATGGTTAGGGATATTCGGTAGAGTGTTTTGTTTGCTCCATTTTCCAGAGTCACATAAAAAAGGGGCTTACAGTAGTCTTTCCTATCGAGGAAACGTATCCTTCAGGACCAGTTTATCCCCACATTGCATTAAACCAAAACTGCAAGGTCTTTATAACCATAATGACAAAGATTGGCATCTATCATAGTGAGTTTGGTGGACCTAAATCAGTATGTCTTTTTAGAAGATAGAGTGGTCACTAACATTCTGGAAGTTTGATCTTTTACAATGCTTGCGTGGAAGAGGGGAAATTGCCTTGGCTCCCTGAATGCAGAATAAGTATTTGATAGGGTAGAATTGGCAGTATTTGTTTAAGGTATTAGAAGGCCTAAGATTTCTTGAGAATTTTGTTCTCCCGAAAGCAATGTTTAAAAATACGGCAGCAAAAATAAAAATATTGGGAGAACTCTCAAAGGGCTGTGTGGTTTATCCAGTGGCCTTTGCAATATGTACGTCTGGCATTGAGTGTTAAAAGAAATCGGATTTAAAGTGATATGAATGGAGGAAATTTGTACCTGAAAGTAGCTGTTTACGCTGCTTTGCTAACATTCTCTAGAACAGATGAGGATATAAGCAAATTGTTTCAAAAACTGGAGAAGTTTGGATCCATTTTGGGGTGAAATTCGAGAGAAGAGTGTTGCAATTATATTTAGGAGGAGGAGAGAAAGTAATGGATCTATAAAATAGTACTGATGGAGAAGACCCTGAAGTATTTAGATGTAACATTCAACAGAAAGCTGTGAGGAGTTGAGGTAAAAGACGTGAAGGCTATGAAGAAGATGGAGAGGAAATCTTTGACTTTTTTTTTTTTTTTTAAACATAGATTTGATCAGAAAGTGCTGATAATGCAGTAGCTTGCAGTGCCTTGTTTGGTTCTTAGCACAGTCATTTTGTGATTCACCCGAGACGTAAGGTTTAAGGCGGATTATTGATTGGATGAGAGCTTTTATGGATGGGGAATAAGTGAATACTCCTCTGTTTTGGGGTTTAGGAAAGAACAGAGGGAAGTGAGTAAATTGTTTTGTGGTAAATTCACACAACTTTGTGCATAAAGAAAGAGTTAGATGTCCATCATATTGATCACTGCTGCAGAAGTTTTAGCATGTGGGCCATTTCCTGCCAAGGATATAATAGCTGGACAACTTCCAAAGATTCAGGGAACCATCCATTGTCAAAGCAGCTCGAGCTGAGCAAAAGAAAAGTTTGGGTGAGAAGCCTGCAAAGCTTTACTGTTGCTGAAAAGTACGCTCCTCTGAAGATTTTGAGAATCAACAGTTGGCTTGTGCTGTTCTTTTGCTGGTCAGTAAAAGTCTTTTTGGGGATTTGGGACATCCTTCTTCTGTGTGTTGCTGTTTTATCACTTTTCTCTTCAGGAAAGTTATTTTGAAATTAGGAGTGTTGTGTTGTAATGGACTGTCATGACACTGCAACACACTTTTAAATGGAGTGCTAATTTTTCCTGTCAGTTCAGAAGTGCTGTAAAGTAACTGAAAACTTTTTTTTTTCCTATGGAGAAATTGTGGTTATTTTTTTTTGGGGGGGGGGGGCTGGCATGTTTTAAAGTGTTTTTATTGTGCATTTTTGTCAAAATAACTTATGTAGATTGGTAGTGTCTACTGGCATTTGCTGATAATCTTTCCTGTGAAAGAGGCACCATTTTTGGCTTTACCATGGAAATGACTACCGGCCCAAAGGTTGGCCCTTCCAGCCGCAAAAAGAAAAAATTAAGCAAACTGCCTCAGCTGCTGATGGTGAATGTGCTGTGGCCTTTTGTTGTACCCCAAACCAATCTTCTTTTACTCCAAATCTCTCTGGTATAGCAACTACAGGTACTGTGGACTGGGGTTAACCATGCCTTCTGCAGCTCTTGGGGTCACTTCAGGTGGCAAGGGAGAGCTACTCCTGTTGGTCCTGGGAGAGAGAAAATTGAAAGTTTCCCTGTTGTGTCAGACTTCTGTACCCATCTTTGGGAAAGATGCTGCTGCCTTGGCTCCATTCTTCTTATTAAAGAAACAGAAAACCAAGCATGTATCTAAGTCTCAAATTTCATTGGATAGTTTACTAGGTTTGGCTCAGGGTTTCATTCCTGTCATTGATCCTTCTTGTAAAGTAGTTTCTAGTAAACAAGAGAGTGACAGACTCCACGTGGGCCAGCAGAGTAATCCAGGCTGCAGAGAGCTGAATAAGCGACTTTTCTTGATACTAAGTATATTTTTTGTTGCTTTCCACATCTGAATACCTAGCAACTGTATTTCGCCTGCCTTTCTGTTACATTGAAGCTGTTTTTACTGCATTTAACTTAATATTGCACTTGGAATCCTTGTTTGTTACTATTTGACTGTATTTGTAGCAAATTCTTCTGTGTAAGCTGTAGTAGCTGATTCATAGCATTTATAAGTGTTTGCTGTACCTGTTTCTGCCTGTTTTGTGAAAAAAAGAAAAAAAGAAAAAAAAATCTCTTGTTTTTTCTGCTTTACTAGTTTAGTCCAGTTTCAGAGTTGCTGATTCCTGGGCTTTGGTTGTAGTTCCTGTGTACTGTTTCCTTGCCTTATTTGGGGAAAGGAAGCTACCTTGCTTACCAGTGGGAGTGGGAAGCATTGAGCTGCCTTTGTCCAGTTTTGTGAGGTTTCAGCCAGTAACTAGTAGTTTATTGGTCGTTTTGGGCCAGTTTCTAGCTTTTCCAGCCCCTGGTATAAAACTTTCAGCTTGTACCTACTCAGCACAGACTCCACGTGGGCCAGCAGAGTAATCCAGGCTGCAGAGAGCTGAATAAGCGACTTTTCTTGATACTAAGTATATTTTTGTTGCTTTCCACATCTGAATACCTAGCAACTGTATTTCGCCTGCCTTTCTGTTACATTGAAGCTGTTTTACTGCATTTAACTTAATATTGCACTTGGAATCCTTGTTTGTTACTATTTGACTGTATTTGTAGCAAATTCTTCTGTGTAAGCTGTAGTAGCTGATTCATAGCATTTATAAGTGTTTGCTGTACCTGTTTCTGCCTGTTTTGTGAAAAAAAAGAAAAAATATCTCTTGTTTTTCCTGCTTTACTAGTTTAGTCCAGTTTCAGAGTTGCTGATTCCTGGGCTTTGGTTGTAGTTCCTGTGTACTGTTTCCTTGCCTTATTTGGGGGAAGGGAAGCTACCTTGCTTACCAGTGGGAGTGGGAAGCATTGAGCTGCCTTTTGTCCAGTTTTGTGAGGTTTCAGCCAGTAACTAGTTGTTTATTGGTCGTTTTGGGCCAGTTTCTAGCTTTTTCCAGCCCCCTGGTATAAAACGCGCGTTAGCGTGGAGCTGCCACTGTTGCACACTAGGGCAGTGCCGGTTAAGCAGGTTTAAACTATTCGGGCTACCTAAAGTCCACTCTTCAAATTTTCCCTTAAAACTACCTTCCTCGAACTATACTACTGATCAAATCAGCATATCCTATAACTAAAAAGATCATCTCTACTTGACTCCAAGTAGACTATTCTCTATCTATTAAACCTAGCACTTGCTCCTACAGTACTTATTACCTTGATACGGCACTCTTGTCATAGATAGTACCCCAAAAAGGCAACCCCCCATTTCTCGGTCACCCACGTCCCCGGAATCTTTTTAAAGTTTTTCATCTACCCTTCTAGCATGTCGAGGGATCAGTTGCTAGTGTCCTCTCCTGCTCAGCTGGTGAACCTGGGAATATTGAGGCAATGTTTCAATTGCCTCATGTACCTGAACAACCCTCTCCTCCTCCCACAAAACACAAATACATGTGAGAGATGCAACTATACGGCCAAACTGGAGGCTGAGCTCTCTCAATATAGGACTGGCAAGACCAGTCAGGAGGAGAAGGTTACCACACACACTATAGACCCAGTCTCACATAGTACCATTACAACCTCAAATCATACACATAAACACACAAAGACATACTCGGAGGCTCTGATCAAAAATCTACCAAAACAGCAGAGGCCACCAAAGCAGACACTCAAACAACCACCACCTCAGAACACAACACCCGCAACACATAGACCTCACAGTCAGAGTGTCAAACAGTCACAGCCCTTAAGGCCAAACACAATGCCAGACACACTAGTCATTGGTGACTCCATAGTCAGACACACTGATGTCCCGCTCACCAGACTGAGTAAGGAGAAGGTCACAGTAAGCTGCCTGTCGGGCTAGAATCCGCCATATAACACAACCACCCAGGTCTCTCGACAGCAGGTACAAATATGACTCAGTCATTGGCCAGGCTGGTGTAAACGACCTGAGACGTACCTCCTTGGACTACATGAAAAGAGACATTGAGGAGCTCTCTGATTATGTAGCCCAGGCAGGTATGACCCTGACCTTGAGCAGTATCCTACCTTCACCAAGAATGATGCCACAATACAGAGATAAGATGATCAGCTTTAACAGTTGGCTTAAACACTGGTGTCATTCAAAGGGGATCCAGTATCTGTCTGCCTGGGATGACATGCTGGACAAGCCACACTGCTTCAAGGGACGGCTTGCACCTGTCACCCTGGGATTCAGGATATTGGCAAAGGCTCTTGCCACCCCATAGTGCCTTTTTAGACAAGGCTCAAATTCTAAACCTACCACCCTAGAACACAAAAAAGGAAAAAAAACTAAGGGTAATGCTGCTCAATGCCAGAAGTCTAAATCTCAAAATGCACGCACTCGAGGCCCTTCTCAGTATGGAGAACATCGATGTCTGTGCTGTGACAGAAACCTGGTTCAAGGCTCCTGAGAGCACCCCAGCTATCAGGTTTTACCTCATATCATGCGTTCCGGCCCCAAAATCCGGACAATACCAAGAAAGGAGGGGTATCCATATTCATCAAGGACACCCACACCTCAAGACTGGTGGCAACGCACGATGCATCGGAGACCATCCAGGTGCAATTAACCATAGGCAAGACTGCTCTGCAAATTGTAGCATGTTACAGGCCACCCTCACAAACTCAGGAAACTCACATGGCCTTCCTGAAAACACTAGAGGGATAAATGTATCACCAAACACCATCATACTAGGTGACTTCAATTACCCTAATATAGACTGGGAACACTACTCAAGCCCAAACACCGTAGCCCAAAAGTTCCTGGAATTCATAAACTCAAATGCCATGGAACAACTAGTCACCATCCCCACAAGAGGAGATAACATACTTGATCTCATCATCACGAACATGGGAGCACAATGTTCAACACCGGAAGTATACCCCTCACTGGTGAGATCAGATCACAAACTAATCTCACTGGAGGTCCTCATCCCACCCCCACCTGAAATAAAAAAGACCACAGTAAAGAACTTCTCAAAAGCCGACTTCACACTTCTAAAGACTAGTGTGGTCTCCTTTCAGGCCCCCGAGCCGGCGGAAAACAATACTCAAGCCTCTGAATCACTTACAAACGCCTTCTACCAGCACCTGCAGGACTGCATGGATAAGGCAATCCCAAGCAAAACAAAGACTCTTTGTACCAAAGGAAAGCGTCCAGTCTGGTGGACCCCAGCCATAAACAAACTCTACAACAAAAGGAGGAAGCTACTACAAGATAGAGCAAAATCCTTAAAAGGTAAGACACCCTTGATCACTATAAGTAAAAAACTAAGAGCTCTCATAAAATCATCCAAAGCAAATTTCGAGAGAAAAATAGCTAAAGACTCAAAAGACAATCATAAGGCCTTCTTTAGCTATGTTAGAAACCTAGGAGGAAACTCCCAGATATGCTCAGAACTAGTTCAAAATGATGTGAAGATTACTGATCCTACAGACATTGCCAACATACTGGCTGACAGGTTCAGTGCAAACTTCTCCCCTCCCCAAAGGAGAGATATC
The DNA here is from genome assembly GCF_019279795.1 of Protopterus annectens. Taxonomy (NCBI): domain Eukaryota; kingdom Metazoa; phylum Chordata; order Ceratodontiformes; family Protopteridae; genus Protopterus; species Protopterus annectens. Next base: position 823,592,246 of record NC_056734.1, on the reverse strand, counting down.
TATACCAAATGAGTGCAGCCCCCAAACATCTCCAGCCCAAGTGAGAACTGCTCTCTCCAAAGCAAAAAACACAGCATCCAAGGGACCCGATGGTGTCCCCGGCTGTGTGCTCCACGAACTCAATGAGGAATTAAACCCACAGCTGCGACAGCTGTTTAATCAAAGTCTTACCTCTGGATACGTACCCAGGGAGTGGCGCACTGCAACTGTGGTCCCACTTCACAAAGGCGGTGCCTCCACAGACCCTGGAAATTACCGGCCCATTAGCTTGACAAGCCTTATCTGCAAAGCCATGGAGAGGATCATAATGGACCTCATAAATAAAGACATAGGGAATTTGCAGACTTTGGATCCAACCCAGTTTGGCTTTGTCAAAGGCAGATCATGCCTTTTAAACTTGGTTGACTTTTTGAAACAGTCACCAAAGCCATTGATGAGGGAAAGGCAGTCCACACAGCCTACCTCGATCTGGCTAAGGCCTTGATACAATACCCCACTCGGGTATCATTGAAAAACTCATCAGCTTAAATGTTAACCCATACATCACAAGATGGGTTGCAAACTGGCTGAGTGACAGAACCCACAGGGTCAGAGTTGCTGGCGCCATGTCAGACTCAAAGCCTGTCACAAGTGGTGTCCCACAGGGCTCAGTCCTGGGCCCACTCTTGTTTGGCATCTACTTTTCCAGTACAAGCAAACACAGGAGGGTTATGGCTGACAAAGTTTGCAGATGACTGCAAACTGGGCGCCATAGTAGAAAACACATCTGACACAGATATCCTTCAGAAGGGTCTCACAGAAATGGATAACTGGTGCCAGAGCCACGACCTAAAGTTAAATGCCAAAAAATGCATAGTCATACCCTTCGGGAAAAACAAGGTTACCCCTAGCTACCAAATAGGTGGCAATCCACTGAGCACAGAAGAAGTTATCAGGGACCTGGGGACCCAGGTTGATAGTAGTCTGTCATTCGACACCCATGTAGCTAAAGTAGTTAGGAAGTCCTCCTACATTGCCCACCTTATCATGAAGGGATTCTCATCTAGATCAAGGGAGGTCATAGTCTCCCTTTACTCATCACTCATCAGACCAATGATTGAGTACAATGCCCCATTCGAATGTATCTGACCCGACACTTGCAGCAGCTGGAGAGGACACAAAAGTTCCTCACCAAAAGGATAAAGGGTCTCAAAAATCTGTCCTATGCTGCCCGACTGAAAGAACTCCAGCTCTATTCAGTCGCTTACCGCTGGCTCAGAGGTGACCTTTGCCTAACATACAAGGCCATGTCAAACCCAGATTTGATGAATATGCTTCACCTCAAAAATCTAGATCCATCAGAGCCACAAGGGCGGAGACTTAAACCTCGACACGGCTATTAATAGGGGCGTGCTGGAGGGATAGATTCATCACCCAAAGACTCCCTATGCTGTGGAACAAAATCCCGGTACATGTGAGGCAGAGCACCTCGCTGGCCTTGTTCAAGAGAAATCTTGACCAATGGATGGGAGATCGCAGATATACCCCAGGAATTACCTCAGTGTCACTGCTCGACAGAGGCACAGCAAAATAATGGGTATAGTTCCCCATACTAAAGGGGTGGCGTAAGCCACAAAACGATGGGCTAGGCTTATAAATGCCCTCGGGCAGATAGCCTAGTATGAACCTATGAACCTATTAATTGATTCAAGATCCTGAATTTGAACAGGAAGATGCAGAGATATGGCTAAAGGGCTTTCTCCTTAGATTTCTGATTCAGACTCTGAGGAGAACTAGATGTCTGGTTCTCCCTGTGGGAGTTTCTCTTTCTCTGAAACTACTGTTAGCATGTGCCAGTGTTTTAAGTGGGAGAGCACTTGAGGTTTCTCAACCCTTCAGAAAATACTGTTAGTTGTTACAGAGGGAATTTTTAAATCCTATACCCATTCTTCCTGTTCTGCCTGCTTTAGAGGATGTGTGTATTACTGCTTGCAACTTTCCTGATATTCAGCCAGGTGCCCCGCTTAAAGGCAGATAGGATGTATAAAGCTCCTCAGTTTTTTTAATTTTTATACACTGTTCCCAAACCTGACCCAGCAGCTATAGCTCCTGTTGATTTGACTACTGCCAAGCAGCTAGCTAATTCTAATCCTGCTCTTTCTGATACGGATGGGAAAGTTATTGATAGGTTTGGGAAAAAAGTGTATACTTCTGCAACTTATTTTTTCAGAATTTTGAATTGTCAGCTTCATATGTTAGTTTATTGTGACTAATTGTGAAAGGGTCTATATCAGAATATCGTCATTCCAAAATGTCAAAGCACATTTATTCAACACGAAAATGTCAAATGCTGACTTTGTCCAACAGCCAAAACACTAATTTCTTTCCAAGGGAAAGAAATCAGAAGGCCAGCAGACAACACAACATAAAAACTAATGTATGTAAGTGGGGGCTTCGCCCCCACACTCCCCACCGTGGGAGGCTGTACCCCCCAAACACCAACTCACTAAATATTCTAACTCAGAGACCGCACTGCAGTCAGGGAAAGGGCAGGTGTGACAGAACAGCCAACTGATTTCTTTCCCTTAGAAAGAAATCGATGTTTTGGCCGTTTGACAAATTCAGTGGTCGACATTTTCGTGTAGAATAAATGTGCTTCGACATTTTCAAATGTCGATAATCTGATTATCTGATAATCACCCATTGTGAAAGTATGAGGAATGTTTCATCTGCAGTCTCTTCTTGTGAGGAAAATATGCTTTTAAGCAACTTTCTTTTATTGCACAGGTCACACTACTCATTGTTTACAGTGTAAGTCTAACTCTATTGATAATTCTTCCAGGGCTATGGCCACTGGTACTGTTTTGAGAATGTTTTGCATAACTGCATTCTTAACTCCCCTGATGATAAAAATGAGATTTTAAATTCATCTTTGCATAGAGGTTTAGTGTTTGGCCCCCTGTACTGCAGAAGTGATCAAAAAGTGTGCTGAAAGGGGCAAGCTGATCCAGGGAATCTCTAATGTTTTTCATATGTAAGTACTAGGCGTGGATGCCCTTCCTGCCATTTTTAAGCCTAGCTAATTTTCCTTTCCTTGTTCAAAGTAACCTATCTCATTTGGTTATAGATAGGCCTTACTCATCTTGTAGTCGATAATTATGTATTACCCCATGAGAAAAACTGGAATCATACCATAGATTGAAAGGACCCGTGCATAGGATAAAGCATATTGGAGCTGCATCTGTCCATCACTAGCACAAGGATTAGTTCTGGGGTAACTTTTCTTTTTCCCATCCATAGAGCTAAGTTGAGCTTGAAAATGGACAAGGTTGAACTTTGTTTTATATGGATGGGGAGTTTGTTCCACAGCAGAGATATTGTCTGCAAAATGTACCTGTCCCTCCATACCTTTCAGTTGATGTTGCAGAAGAGGTTTAAATCCTTTGACTTGAGTATTTCTGATACTGTTTGACTTAATGTGTAGCAAATCCATGGGTAGGATGATGCCTTGTATGCCAGACACAGGTCACCTGTTAGTCTGTAAGATACAGAATATAGTGACAGGGCTTAAGTTGGTCCATGTTGGATATGTTTAGACCTTTTATCCTTAGGCATCTCTGTATCATTTCAGCCCCCTTTTCCAAATTTCCCAATAGATTTTCTATGTCATCATCAAGTTTTGCCAAAAAGCAAAATAAACCATCTCAACAAAATACAGGTAAACAGATGTTTTACAAGAAATGGCAAGGGGTTTCCAAAAGGAAGTCACAAACATTCTAAAATTAAGGACTGGCCAGCAAGTTTGAATGACTGTTCAAGGGACATTGTGATCCCTCCTACCCTGGCCCCCTTTTTCTTCTAGAAAGTCTGAATCTCCATTTTTCTCTTTGGCAACCGGTTGTTTCGGACAGAGGGGTTCTGAAAATCATTCATCAGATGGCAGTGGGAGGAAATTCCTCCTTTCCATGGTCATGTTCCTCATCCTCCAGATCAGACTGTCCCAAGGAGTGAAATAATGAGTTCCTCATTCCCAGGTGGGGAAGGAGTTTTGTTAAAGGATGTTCTTAATGCCAAAAAGAGAGAGAAAATGTTAGGAGACCAGTTCTGCGTCTTTTTTTTTCCCTAAAGGATCTTTTTCCCCTAAACCAGCCTGAAGTAGTGCCCAAATTATAAATTGTCATTTTACAACCTGTTAACCTCTTCTTCCTCTTTCAAGTTTCCTGGTAACACTAGACAAAAAATGAATATCATCACATCCATATTCATTCAGAAGTCCCTTAAGGTTTTGTGTATCTAGATCACATTATCAGTTCTGTACCTTAACTTTTGAACTATCTACTACATCAAGAGTGTTCACAAAGTGCCTGGCTCTAGTTGTAACTCATTGCAAGGCTGCAGGGTATCCATGTTTTTTCATATTTAGATGACTTGCTCTTTTTCCAAGTCTCTAGAATCTGTCACTTGGGAGATTTCTTATACAAGCTTGGATTCTAAGAACATTCAAAAGTTTTTCTTGACTGCTTCACACAAAATGTGTTTTCTGGGGTGTCAGCAAGACACCTCATTTCAAGGAAGATTTTTTTCTTTCACAAGGAAAAATAGATGTACATCTGGATCTGTTTTAAGGGTTTCCACTCAGACTTATGTGAAACTCCCCATTTTCCTTCCTGAATTTGAAAGTGTGGTAGAAATTATATCCCATAATTACTCTGGTACTGTCCTCACCAAACTAAATTTTTCATATCTTGAGATAAGTTGCTCATTTCTTATGAAGGTAAGATGGGACAAGCTGTGTGAAAACGTTATTTTCAAATGGTTGTCACTTTTTGCTGTCCTTACCATAACTAAACTCTAACAGGCATAGTTAAGGCCCACTCTACCAGTGCCTTGGCCTCATCTATAGCTTTTTGGAAAAGGGTTAGATTCTAGATGTATTCTAGAAGATCCTTCTTGGTCCTCTGTACATAATTTTGCAAGGCACTATAAGCTGAATTCCTTCTCAAGGTGCAGATCAGGCTTTGGTTAGGACATTCTCCAGGGTCTGCTGGACTCCTCCTTTTCCACCTCCCAAATGTCGTTAGTAACTAGGGTAATCTACCCATGTAGTTAAGGCTACTGCAGCTGTGCTCAACATGGTGAACTCAGTACAGCTGTGTAACTAAACTTACTGTAATGTTAGATGTTGGAATGATCATGGCTACAGTAACTACTCCCTTACTCCACCCCCCTTATTTTGTGATGTGCTTTTTTGCCAGGGTGTTGACCATTCATTCATCCATCCCTAGCTTTGTACTTTCAGGGCTCAGCCTCCCTCCTTTTGTCGGCAGGAAAGCTCTGAAGGACTTCATGACCAAACTTGTATTTTTGTTAGCTCAGTTTTAGCTACCTAACAGTTTGGGCTTGTGAAAGGTACCCTGAAGATTTTGAGCTTGCTGGCTGTTCTATCCTTGGTGGGATATAACCCATATAGCTAAGACTCCTGCAGCAATGATCATTTGAACTTCTGTTATGGTAAGTTTGCTTACACAACTGTATTTAAAGTTTAACCTGTCCATGTGAAATACCAAAAAGGGCTGACACTCTCCTCAATTTCTTTTGGGGGGGTCCTCTCATATTTGAGAACCAAAACAAAATCTTTACTCATTTTTAAACTGCTTGCTACAGCCTAATATAATACATGAATCACTTCAACCCTGACCAGAAAAGTGCAGTATTGGTATTCATTTCTGAATGCCAGTACTGCTCTAGATCATACACACAGTGCTGAACTGCTTCAAATGCAATGTCTGTATGCGGTGATTGAAGATTGGGCTTTTGACATCTTGTGATTGTGGTGACTGCCTCTTCAACCCACCGTAGTCAGCATCCAGATTACTGCTAATACTTATCTAACTTAGATATAAGGCGATTTTGAAGTTAATATAAATGTGAACAACCAGTTGTAGTTGCCAAGAAGCATACTTTGTCTGATCCAACAAACACCTGGAGTAAGGTACAGATGTTGCAACCTTTTTTATGAAATATGTTTCATTGGGGATAGTTGTACCATAGCTGATCAAGTCTGTTTAGTCTGTGGGCTGTGCACATAGTAGTTTTCACGAACATTTAAAAATAAACGTGTGTGTGTGTGTTTGTGTGTGTGTGTGATTTGACTGTCAGAATGTTACTGTTAACATAGTTATATAGAAAATATATTGTCAGAAACTGGCCACTGACTTTCTCAGAAGGCACAAAAGATGGGGAAAGCTTTTAGGGTTAAAACATTTAGGTTGGGGGTATGGTGGGTGGCAGGCAAGTGTTGGTGAAGAGCTTGCTTCTCTGCAAAAAAAAAATTCTGTTCTTATTTCAGTTTTTGGTCAGATTTCAGACACTACACCATTTTTGAGTTTGTGAACTTTGACAGAAATGCAAAAGTAATGCAACTCGTGTTAAAACACATGGATTGGGTTGAAGCAGTATTTGTCTGTAATATTTAGAGTTTGACATTCTATATTTAACATTTATATTTCTCCAAGTCATGATTCCTAGAACTTGATAATGGTGTAGTTAAATTTAATTTGTAAACTGTCTGTTTAGGAACACTTATTTTACCTGCATGGATTTAAAAACTTTATGTATTTATTTGCTGTGAATGTTTATTTCACTTAAGTTAATTGAATGTGTTTTTTTCTGTAGAGGGGACAGACGGTTTGATAAAGCTCGAAGCAGAGAGCCTGGTAAGTTATTGTTTAACCACTTGTTCTGTGCATTTTTATTATTTAGCAAATATTAATGGTTTAGAACAAGAATGAAGTGCTTTTCTAAGTTGCCTGTCTTTTTCTTACGTCAGCCCTCACAACCTAGTATGTTAACAACAAAATTAAAGTACATTGCTTACCTGTTTGTCGCATGCATTTGGGTAGTTGTATAGTGTAAAATCCAAATACTGCATATTCTCTGGTGCCTTTGTTTCGTTGTTTTTCTTAAGTCACTTGTAACAGAAACACTTTGTGTGAACTGTATTTCTTCATTGTTTCAGTAACTTTTTTCTTGTCATATGGCATTCTTTGGATGAATAAGATAAAATCTTTTTTTTTTTGTACTTGTCTTTATGGACATTTTCCAAAATATAACGACAGATTGTTGCAAGAGTTGAAATTATTTTCAGCAAAAAGATGATGTTATGCTGTCCCTATCTCTCCTTCGTTCCTGCTGGTTGGGTACTGAGCTGATCTTAGGCTCCGACTCGGCCGTATACTATAGCTCGAGAGCTTTTACTGGCTCGAGGCTAGCCCCTATCCCAACATGCCTAGTGGTAGTTACTAGTTTGCCACTTGCAGCATCAAGATTGCTGCATACTGGCTCAGGCTAAGTGTTTTTTTCTTTTTGTCTATTGTCACACATTTGGTTTAATGTATTGTTAGATATTGTTAGATATTAAGTGTTCTTCATAGGGTAGCGCTCTTTCTAACCTTCCATCGCTGTTTATTGTTGTTGTGGCTGTCGTTTTCCTTTAGGCCTACCTTGTCCTTGTGAACCCATTTAGGTTAGAGGGTTCTCCTTTCTTTCGGCCCGTGTTTAGTTAAAGGGCTTTTCCCTCTTTCTCTCTCTCTCTTCTAGGAGCAGCCGTTTAAGTTAGAGGCTCTTCTTGGTTGGGAGATTTCACCATTTTTGCTTAGAGGCTGTATCCCCCTTCCCTCCTTCCTTCTATTAAAAAAAAAAAAGGAAAGTCTTTGTCTATTAAGTTTTTCGTCAGTTAACTTGTGTATTGTTAGTGTCCTCCTTGTAAATTGATAGTATTGGTCTCATGCCAAGTCTAAGGATTCCACTAAAGAGTCAAAACCTTCGGGTTTTAAGATGTGTGACTCGTGTTGCCAAAAGATGTCCCTTACGGATGGGCATACGAGCTGTGCATATTGCTTAGGGGACTGTTCACCTGCAGGACTTGTGCTCTATATGTCATGCCTTCAGTTCTTGAGTCCTGCTGGAGAGAAAAAATAAGCCAGTTTTGCAAGGCTTATTAAAGGGCCCCTTCGATGCTTCTACTGAGGGGACTCGGCCAGCAAAAAAATAGGACAAGTCCACTAAGCCATCGTTCTCGTCAGCTCCGATTTTGGAGTCATCCAAAGCAAAGGACAAAGCTTCAGGTTTGTCGGATCTGAGTGTTGGTTCTGACAAGGCTTTCTCTGGCGGCTCCATCAGTAGTCTCTGAGCCAGTCGACTCGCAAGAGAACCAGGTCTCCCTCTGTGGAACCGGTGAGGTCTGTTCCACAATCTCCACTCTTGCAATCTGTGTCAGGTAGTCATCGGTCTTCCACGCATTCCTCTCGATCATCCAGGAGTCTTTCGGATGATGATATGGAGTGGGTGGTGAAGAGGCTTCTCAAGACACTGGCATTAGCTAAATTATTATCTACCTCAGCCCATAAGGAAGTGGTGTTGACAGCCCAACTCGCATCTTTTTCGATTCCTCCTCCGACTCTTGAGTTCGGAGCTGGAGTGCATGGAAGTTTTTGTGGTGGAACCGTCTGTTTCGATTACCACCGGTCTCTCTGATCCGACTTCCATTCCGATCTCCTTGTTAACCCAGTCTGTCGAGAGATCTGAGGACTGTTGCTCTCTCATCGGTTCCGAGGGGGGGAGCGACATCAGACCCCTGTCCGACCCTACTCTCCTGTTCGGAGCTTCGGTGCAGGTGAGCTCGACTCCTACATCGGCCTCGGAGCCATTGCCCTCGGTTCAGAGGAGATTTCCTGGCTCTTTGGAGTTGGAGGCTCTTTCGGGCCGGGACTGCGGTGCCTTCAAGTTGATGAGTGTGATGTCCTCTAAGACCACTCCACCCTTGGCTCCATTGGCTCCTTCTCCTTCGGTGCCGGTGTCTAGCTCCAACCCCCCCCCCCCAAGCATAGGTAACTCAGGACGCTCTATTGGGTGACCCCACCTTTTCTGAAATCTCCCCAGAGCACCCCTCAGAGGAGGTCCCTCGGAAGAGGAAGTGTAAGAGGAAGCATTTAGACTCCCCTGGGTCCCTGACATCAGACACGGACTTGGAGGACTCAGAAGAGTCCCCACGGTCCCCCTCTGAGGATGTCTCTTTTTCAGACATCCTGGAAATCCTTAGGTAGAGGGGTAACTGGAAATCCCTTGCCCCTTCCGAGGATGAGTCTGTGTACCTGGATGCATTTGGTTCCCAACCCTCCACCTCTTGGGTGTCTCTCCGCCTTTCGACCCACTGCTGGCTTTAGTGAGTTGGAAGGCGTGGAGCTCTCCAGAGACTATGGAACCAGTTCCGAGGAGGCCCAGTAAATTCATAACTGCTTCAGACTATAAGCTTTTTCTGTCTAAGGGCATTTGTCTTGATGCTATGGTGGTGGCAGCAGCCACCAAGAAAAAACTAGCAGGGACGACTTCTGTCCATCTGCTGAACAAAGAGTCCTATATGATGGACAGGTGTTGGAAGCATATGTTTTCTTCAGCGGCCTTTATTCTTGGGTCGCTGAATTATTTGTCTCACTTTACACGCCTTCAGAGGGATCTCCTAAAGGAGTTGGGAGATATACCCTACAGGCTCCTACAGTTGAGGGAGCTGCTGGCAAGGCGGCTTCACAGCTTTCGACCTTGACTTCTGTAGTTAACTCCTCTATGCGGCTGATCTCTTACACAGCAAATGGAGTGAGTAGGGCAGCAGGCACAGGAGTTTCCTTGCGTAGACACTCGTGGATGCACCTTTGTCAATTTGCAGAGCCCTTCAAGTCCTCCTTTACCAACACCCCGTTTGACGGCTCGTCACTGTTCGGGCCTCAGGTAAAAAAGACTCTTAACAGGTGTGAACGGAATGGCAAAACTCTCTGCCGTAGGAGTACGTTTTTCTGCTCCCTCTAGACCTTACCCTAAAGGTCAGAAGAGCGGGAAGATGTGGTTCCAGAAATCCCAGGGAGTTTCGCCTGACACACATGGAGATTTTTCAGCCCAAGGGCAGAGGGGGAAATAAGGTGTCAATCTCACTGGAGGGGGGGTCCGCAGAATCAGAGTGACACAGATAACTTCTCTGGCAGGCCTTTCCAGTGCTCCTGAAGGGAAGCCTGACTGTCCGTCTCTGGATGTAGTTGAGGGCAGACTATCCTTGTACCCAAAAGCTTTGCAGACAGTCACAGAAGATACATGAGTACTATTGATAATATCCAGGGGTTACAAAATTCCCTTCTCCCAACCACCCCTTACAAGAAAACAACAGTCAATCCCAGATTTTCCACCCTGTCTTCGGGGTCAAGAAAACTGAGAAGTTCAAAGGTTGCTAGAAAAAAGAGCTATCCAGGAAGTCCCTGCAGACCAAATCGAATCCGGCACTTACTCAATGTTCTTTTTAGTTCCAAAAAAGACAGGGGACTGGAGGCCCAGTTTGGATCTCAGCAGGCTGAACAAATCGGTCAAGAAAGCAAAGTTCTGGATGTTATCACTGCTGTCCATTATTCCCTTTTTGGGTCAGGACAGTTGGATGTGCTCAGGACAATTGGATGTGCTCTGTTGATCTCCAGGATGCATGCTATCACACAAAAATGGACAGGCGATCCAGGAGGTATCTACTCTTCAGGCTGGGAGCCAGTCATTACCAGTTCAGAGCTCTGCCCTTTGGTCTCACCACAACCCCCATGGTGTTCAAATGCATGGCAGTAGTTACGGCTCAGCTGAGACATCTAGGATTCCGACTGTTTCCATATCTAGACTTGGCTCTTCATTGCCACCACCAAGCATCAACTAATCAAGGCACAGGACTCCACAATTCACACTTGTACACAACTAGGCATCAGCATAAACTACGCAAAGTCTCCCTTGTCAATATGTTACATTTATAGGGGCAGATTTAGACACAAGGACCATGATAGCAAAACTGCCTCAGGAAAGGCTTTCAACCATTCTTCAAGTTTCAGTCCTCATGGCAAACAAGAGAATTCAGGCAAGATTTGTCCTCAAAGTTTTGGCTTCGATGGCTGCAGCAAATTCTCTGGTCCCAGTGGCGTGTTTCCACATGAGAATTCTGCAGTGGCTCCTTTTTGCTCAATGGTCATTCCAGGATTTACCAATGTCATATCAGATTTTGATCACGGAGTCCTGCAAGGACAATTTAGAATGGTGGCTTCACTCTCCTCTGGTGTCTATAGGCAGACCATTTCTAAACCCCCAACCCCGTAGCCACAGTGACCACGGACGCTTCCCAGATGGAGTGGGGGGGGGGGCATTATCTGGGACAGACTGTTCAAGGGACTTGGAAGGAACACGAGTACCATTTGCACATCAGTGTCCTAGATATGAGAACGGAGCTTCTGGCTTTGCAAGCACTTCAAGACTCTCTACCTACAGGGACTATAGAAATTCAGACAGACAATGTCAGTAGTATGGTACATCAACAAACAGGGTGGAACCAGGTCTTATCCCTTGTGTCGAGAGACTCTGCGAGTATGGCAATGGGTGATGTCTTCCCAATGCTTTCAGAGTGCAACGCACATCCCGGGGAAATTCAACATGATAGTGGACAAGTTCAGCAGGGCGATTCTGATGCCTCATGAGTGGTCCCTGAAACAGGAAGTTGCAGACTTGATTTTTCACAAATGGGGCCAGCCATGCTGTGATCTTTTTGCCACCCCCCTCAACAACAAATGCAGCAGCTACTTTGCCCTAGTCCCACCACTGGGACAGTGACCCAGGGACACACTTGTTCACGAATGGCCCCGGGACTGCTTTATGCCTTTCCACCATTCCCCCTGATCCCCAAGGTTCTTGAAAAAGCATAGTTGTTGGGTTGCAAGTTAATCCTTCTTGCCCCTTACTGACCTCGTCAGATATGGTTCCCATTCCTTTGGCCTCATCTGTAGGGGGAGCCTTGGATCCTGGACCCAGTTCCAGATCTCCTGATGCATCGGTCAGGTGCGTTCCACCCTTCCATCCATACTCTCAAGCTGACAGCTTGGTTTCTCCACTTCCGGTCTTAGCCAGGCTTCCCGATGTTTCCCCAGCAGTTCGACACATTTTGATTTCCTCTCATAAACCCACTACAAAGAAACTTTATGCTAGTAAGTAGAAGAGGTTCTCTTGTTGGTGAAACAAGAATGAGATAGATCCCTTTACTGCACCCATTTCAAAGATTCTCGAACTTCTTGCTGAAACCTTTGAGCGAGGAGCAGCGGCAGATACTGTCCAGGTTCAGCTGGCTGCCATTTCTAATTTCCATGTGGGAGAAATGAGCTCTAACATTATGTCCCATAGGCTATGTAAAGCATTCCTAAGAGGTACTACCCTCAAGACCTCCAATAAGAGAACCCCACCCCCCGGGACCTAAATTTAGTTTGAGTCTCTGATTCTTTCACCCTTTGAGCCAGATGCTTCTTGTCCACTGAAATTTCTGACATGGAAGACCCTTTTCTTAACTACCATTACCTCAGCTTAGGAGGGTTTCAGAATTTACAGGCCTTATCTATTCATCCCCCGTACTTGATTTTCCACAAAGATAGAGTTTCTCTCAGAACCAACCCCTCTTTCTTACCCAAGGTGTGTTCAGTGTACAATTTGAATCAATCCATAGAGCTTCCTGTATTCTTCACCAATCATAGCAACAAGGCACAGTATAAGCTCCATCAGTTGGACGTTCATAGACAGTTACGTTTTTATTTACACAGGACCAAGGACTTCAGAAAATCTGACTAATTGTTTATATCCTTTGCAGAGAATAAGAAAAGTTGTTCAGTCTCAAAAGTGACCTTATCTAAGTGGCTTTCAGACACTGTCATCTACGTCTACGATTTGCGGAACAAAAAACTTCCAGGAAAAATAAAAGGACAGTCACCTAGGGCCTTGGCTACCTCTCTTGCTTTTCAAGCCAAACTGCCTTTGGATTTGATCTGTGCGGCAGCTACATGGACTAATCCTCATACTTTTATCATTCTTTACAAAGTAGATGTGGCCTCCTGGAACAGGGCATCTTTTGGTTCCACGGTTCTGATGAGTTTTTTCCAGTGAGCCACCCATGAAACAGGTGCTGGGGATGCAGTCCCAACCAGCAAGAATGACGGCAAGATAGGGACAACATAACATAAAGAAGCTATGTACTCACCATAACGTTCCATGTTTGTTGTCCTTAATCTCACCTTCCTTCTTGCATTCCACCCTCCTTCCGCCTTCATGGAGGATCGAGAGGAGTTCCATTTAGTGGCTACACTGGCTGAGTTTCCCTTTACCATACCAGTTGGTTAGACCTAGTCTCCCCTTCTTTCTCTTGCTGATTATTTAAACTTTTATTTGCAGGTATTCTCTTTTGTATGTAAAATATAGTAATTTTTTAACTGCATAGTCTAGTGTTGGGTTATCACAAATGAGATCTGGGTAACTACTACTAGGCATGTTGGGATAGGGGCTAGCCTCGAGCCAGTAAAAGCTCTCGAGCTATTGTATACGGCCGAGTCGGAGCCAAGGATCGGCTCCGAACCCAACCATCAAGAAGGAAGGCAAGATCAAGGACAAGAAACATAGAACATTATGGCGAGTACATAACTTCTTTTCTTTTTAAATTCTTTTGAATTATGTATAGTATTTACTTGGTTAATTGGTGCAGCGGTAGCATTGTTGCCTCACAGCAAGAGGTTCTCCCGTTCGATTCTCAGCTGGCGTGCGGGGAGTGCCTTCTGTGTCGAGTCTGCATGTCCTCCCCGCGGTTGGGTGGGCGTTCAAAAGACATGCGTAAATGGGCGTGCTTTCACTGAAGGTTGAACGTCTAGCTGGCACCTCGGCATTCATGAAAATCTACTGCCAATCATTAGTGAACTGGAGTTCCACTGTGGCGGCCCCTAACCGGGAAAAGACGAAAGACAACAATATTTACTTGGTTAATTCTAGTGTAGTCTTGAATACAGGTAGTATTTTAAAGTTTCTGTCCAATCTGGTGAGTGCTTGAGTGTCTCTCCATTCATCTACTATAGTTTCATGATTTTTCTCATGAAGATCATAATGCCAGTAACACCAGGTTTTCTTATGTCCTGTTGTGTTTTCCACTTGTTTGGCAATATTGGATTTTGCCAATCTTCTGATAACAAATTTATGGTCTGTAGAAACTTCTATCTCATACTTTTCTCCACTATACTGTCTCACTAATTTTCATAATTTTAATTTGTTGTATAATTTGTGTGTAATTGTAAATGGTATGTGCCTTCAGTAAATCAGGATAAATTGTTGTACCTCTGTCCTTTCCGCCATTCTTCGATTTCTCCCAATGTGGAACTTTTGTTTACTTTAACTCTTTATTTTCTACTTCAATTTTTTTTTTTTAAACATCTTCCTGGCTGCATAACCATGAGCTCCACATTACTCCTGTTGAATCAGTGTAGATTTTATCAATCTGGTCCTGTCTAATAATTCCTGGTGGGGGGGGGTGCTGAAGTTTATTAAGTGAATGCTGTTAGTGGGTAGTGTGGCATTTCTCCATCACTCTGTTAGTTTAGTATAATTAACATGTTTTGTGATAGTCTTGCTCCACTAGAGGGTTTTTTTTCTGGATTTCTTAACCTTGTTCTGTATTTTTGTTATTCCATTCAGAACGTGTTAAATGGGAGCATTCTTCAATGCAAAATAAGTAGTGAAGTCATAACCTTAGCTGTATGAATTATTTCTACTAGAATATTGATTTTAAATTTGCATCTTGCTAGTAGTGGTCTTTTTTTTTTCTTTCCAGTTTTCTGAGTTTTGTCAGCTGTATTTTAGTGTCCTTTCCTATTGAACCTAAATAAAATCAGTACAAATTTTCTTTTATCCTATCATAGTTATTTATTTTATTTTACATTTGTTGACCGGGCTAATCCAGCTTGGATATATGTCCATTTTCAGCAGAGGCCTGGGGAGAAAAGCTCCTCGAAAACACAGTAAAATTTATATAAAATGACAGTTTTCATAGATGCAGATATAATACATATTTAAGCAACTTTACAGATGTGGGTACATTAAATATATAAGCTATTATTTTCACTTCAATACATTTCTGCTTACAGAATCATATTACTTATAACATTAGGTAAGTTATAGGAAGATATTGATAGACATTCGATTAATACATAAAAGTCCATTTTCTTTATGGTTTTCAGAAAGCAACTGGTATATACAGATGAAGTAACAGGTGTCTTTTGTTAAATGGGGTAATTAGTCTGGGTTTGCACAAGGACATAACCAATGGGATTTAAGGTAGATTTTCAGTTTGCTTTTAAATACGGTTGTTGAGGATAGGGAGGTCAGGTCACTAGGGAGTGAGTTCCAGGTTTTGCCCACGATATTAGAGAACAAAGAGTCACCAGCCATATTGTTGGTTTTGCCCGTTTGTATTAATATTTTATTAGATGAGTGTAGTGTCTTAAGGATGGTGTAGGGGGTGATAAGGTTGGTAAGAATTGGTGTATTTGGTAGGCTGATACAGGATTTTGTGGGCAATTGTTAATTGGTGAAATAGTAAATTTGGTAACCCTAGCCATCCTAGTTCAAAATTAATACAGTGATGGGTTCTGAATGTGGAACATGTTGCAAATCAGGCAGTATTATTGTAGGAGATAGCCAACTTGTTCAGGTTGTTTTTAGACAGGTTAGTATATATAGGGGAGGCTTAGAGGAGGGTAGTGATTAAGTGGGTGCGGGCAATAGTAGCCCTTGTTAGTGGGGTCAGAAAGGGTTTGATTCTATAGAGGGAGCCTAGTTTTTTGTGACCGTTTTTATAGTACTGTTAATGTGAGTATCAAAGTTAAGGTTATTATCAATTAGTACCCCTAGTAGTTTTGTAGTTGAATCAGGAGATATGATAGTACAGTTGTTTGATATAACAGTAAAGTTAAGTGGGGAGGCCCTATGGGTGGGAGTGAATAGTAAGAGTTTTGTTCTTTTGGGGTTCAAGATGAGGCAATGGTGTAGAAGCCATTTCTCAACTGTGTTAAACACATTTTAGGTGAGGGTCTGATGGGAGAGGTGGCTGAGCAAATTAATGTGGAATCATCTGCGTATTGTATACAGGTAGCTTGAGGTATTGCAGAATGTAAGTCATTGATAAAAATGGAAAATAGGAGAGGTCCTAATATAGAGCCTTGGGGGACACCGACACATTTATGGGGAGATGGGTAGATAAGTTGTTCTCCCACAGAACGGCCTGTTGCCTATTGTTTAGGTAGGGTTGAAACCATTGTATAGCCAATGCATCTAGTGATAGGTTTTTGAGTATGTTTATGAGAAGTTGGTGGTTAACCTTATCGAAGGCTTTAGTGAGATAAATAAAGAGGGCTGAGGATAGAGTGTTGTTATTGCGGTTTTTGTTAATACATTCAGAGAAGGATAAGAGGGCATAAAAGGCCTAAAGCCATGTTGGCAGTTGGCTAATAAGTTATCTATTAGATGGTTTAACAGTTGTGTATGAATGCATTTCTCCATGATTTTTGCCAGTGGAGACAATATAGCAATAGTGTTATAGTTTGATAATTCATTGGAGTTGCCACCTTTATGCAGGGGGGGGGGGGTAATATGTGAGATCTTCCAGATAGATGGGATAGTTCCCTCAGTGATAGTTCTGTTAATCAGGATGGAGATGGGGTTAGGCTGTGGCTTTTGCAGATATTCCACAGGTAGGAGATCAGCTGCAGGGGTGGTAGGGTTTGAGTTTCTGAATAAGGGTACAGACAAGGGATGTAGGGACAGGTTTAAGCTGAAATGAGGGAGGTAAGCTAGCCGTAGAGGTAGTCAGAGATGAGCTGTCAGGAGTTAGTTGATTGGCAAGAGACTGAATGGTCTCAGTAAAGAACATGTTAAAGGTATTGGCGATTTGCTTTTGACTATCAATAAAACCTTTTGCTTTCCCTGCAATGGTAACCATTGCCTTTTTCTTGTAACATATTAATCGTGAGCAGTCCCCAAAATTCTGGAGTACCTCTAATGTGGGTTGTTAGCACTTCATCTTTCTTTCTCATCTGTGCAAAATCAACAGATAGTCTAAAACCAGGACATACGTTGTTCTCCTTGAAAAGCTGTATTGTTTCTAGTACTTTTCTCTCTCTTAAATTAAGCTGTTTTGTAGCTGGAACACTGCTACCCCTCCTAATGCTCATACTGTCTGTTAATCATAGTAAATCTGTTTATTGGTCATTGTACATCATTTTTAACTGTTTTTAAGAACTTCAAACAAGGATTTTCAGATGACTGTATCTTACATTATTTGACACAATGTGACATAACACCTGCTTGAATATTATCAGCTTCCTACAGTTGGAAAAGTGTAATTAACTAAGAGAGATTTAGTGTATTAGCCAGTGCTTTTACAAGAATTGTGATTTCTGTACTTAGTAATGAAGTCAGCCTGTAGTTTTCTAGGTCTACAGTGTTTTCATTTTTGGAAGAATTATTCTAGCCATTGTACCTGGTTTATAATTGATTTTTTTATTTCTAATCATATTAAACAGTTAAACTAATCATATAGTTATTTGTTCTTGTTTGTGGATTTTGACAGGAAAGCCATCGGGGACCCCTTATTTATTTATTTTTATTGATTTGGTTGCCATTTTTCCCTCTGGGTATTATGTCAAGACTATAAGTATTGATTGTTTTGGTATTAAGTTAGCCTCTCTAGACTGTTCCATTACCAGTTTAGAGTTTTTGGAGCTTCTTAAATATTATAAAGGTTGTCAGAATTGAATTCTTGTCTAATTTTTTGCTCTTTGTAAAATCTGACTACTTGTAGGCATAACGTATACTATTAGTGTACTTTTCTTTACATCTCCCTGCTAAATATTTGGTGTCCTTTTCTCCTTGTATATACAAGAATCATTTATCTAAATCAAGTATTGCTGTTGACATTGGATTATTTGAGGTCCATTTGTTGTTGTTTTTATGCATCATCAATGGTATGTATAGTGTCATCTGACTTCCCTTCTAATGTTTGTAATTCTGGCTTTAGTTCTTTTAATTTAGTTTATTGTTATCTTGTTTTACTTTCCTCTGCCATGATGTTTGCTTTATTTGCTTTTACGGCCTTATAGCAAAGTTGTATTTTCAAAGTTGTTTGTTCTTTTTTAGCTATTATTTTTGAAGGGGGGGGGGGCTAAATTTTTTTTCTTATCTTTCCATTTATAATGAGACCATCTCCATATTTGTTTGATGAGTTATACAATTCATTACTAGCTGAACAGTAGCAGGATCTGGCATTCAGCCATCCTTTGAGGCATTAAGGATCATGCTTATTAAACCATCTTTAATAAAGTGTTTGTCTGATGTTTTTCGTCGCAAAATGTGAACTGTTTGGACTGATTGTTCTCCTGCTTTACTTAATTCCCATTCCCCTTGAACATTTATTTGCGTTTTTCCACATCTTTTTTTCTGATGTTCATGTTTACCATACTTCCTATATGGATGTGGATTTTAGTTGAAATCAGATATATCTGTTTTACAGAGCAAGTGTTGTTATAATCTAGTCTCATTCATTAAAAAAAAAATCTGGAGAAGTACAGTGCTACTGTGCATGGTGCATGTATGCTTCCAATTTTTCCAGTGTAAGGCTTGTATCATATTGTGCCATATGATCCATCTCCCTTCATTACTAAAGACATTTTGCCACTTATTGCACTTAACTACTTCTCAAATAAAACAACTACTCTTCTCGTATACCCACCAACTCTGCTATTTCAACTTCGTGCAAGTTGCCGTTCAGTAGCCTGTCTTTTTGTTCTTTCACTTTTGTCTGTTGTAAGACAATTATCTTCCCCACGTTTATCCACCACCTTCCTTTTGATATGATTTGTGATACCCCTTATGTTCCAGTAAATGAAAATATTTTTTTTCATGTGTTTTATTTAACTTGCCTATAAGACTAGTGCTCCCACCAATGCACAGCTTGAACAGAATGTGCCATTCTGAGTTGTGATTCCACTTCTGGTCACACAGCCTTCGCTCAGATACCTGTGCACCTGTAACTGAGTAGACCTAGTCTGTTGTCCTATACCCCATCTGAAAAATTCGGGAAAAAATAGTGTTATCTTTCAACCATGTAAAATTATAACTCTGTGACCATTATAACCATTTTATCTACAAATTGTGAGTGTGGATGATGATTTTCTATAGAAGTATTCATATGATTTAGCTGACAAACAATTTCCCACACACCCATTTCATAAAGGAGCAAGACAAAAGTGAACTTGACTATAGTAATTGTTGTGTTCTGAGATTGTGTTCTCAAAAACAATCAAAGATGTATGCTTGCTATATATAATGTACAAACTTCTTATCTTTGTATTAAGATGTAGGTTATTTAAAGTAAGTAAATCCTGAGTATTTGTAGTCTTAAACACGTCTTTTGTTTCCTTATAAGTAGTGCCAAGTTTACCCAACTCATCTGCTTTCTGGCAGGACTAAGCCAAATCCTCAGTTTTCTGAAAAGTAGTTGTACTGTGAGTCTGAGTTTGTGATATCTCTGCTGTACTTTTCTCTCCAGGATTTTCTTGAAGTTGTCAGTTTTTCCCCTAATCATTTTTTTTTTTGGCTCTTCGCTGCAAGAAGTCATTTGTATGTTCTTAGATGGTTTAGGAGAGGAACATTTCTTCCCATTCTAAGTTTTGTTTATAACCACATTCTATTATTTTCCTGCCAAGTTGACTGTAAGAAGAATGAGTTTTCTATCTTCCGTTTTGTTCTCATTCAGTTGTACTTCATTCACTTTCTGGCATAATTGATTATTTCTGTGAAACATTATTACTTTAAAGGCAGTGTAAAATTTCTGAACCAATCATGTTATGATTTAAATCAGGATATACATGTAAGGTTAATATTTCATGTTTGCCTAATTAATTTTTTTTTTTTTGTTGATAACGTTGCCATCTTGCCCATATTGTATTTAGAGAAGTCGTCAAACTGTTTGTAAGATTTTTTCCATCTTATTCTTGTGTTTTTCATCCTTATATTTTGGTAATTGTAATATATCTTGAAGGATTTTTTTGAAAGGTAGTAGCTGCGGTAGTGTTGTCGCCTCACAGTATGACGTTGTCCTGTTCGATTCTCAGCTAAAGCGTCTTCTGTGTTGAGACATGCGTGAATAGGCGTACCTTAGTTGAAGGTTGTGCGTCAGAGCTGGTAACTCGGTACGTAAAAATCTACTACCAATCATTAGCGGACCAGAGTTCCGCTGTGGCGACCCCTAACCGGGAAAAGCCGAAAGATACAACAAGAAGTAATTGATTTCTTACTATGTCAGTTATCTCACAGATGGTTTTCCTTATTTTCAGGAGTAGATCTTTGTCTCACTTGCCAAGCCATTAGAGGCCCATTGTCATGAATGGCCTGTTTCTTCACAAGTCCAGTATTATCCACCAGTACTAGAACCAGGGACATAAACTCTTCAACAGATAAAACACAGTGGAGAGATAGATTTATAACCCAGAGTCCTTTGAATCAGTAGAATAAACGCCCCCTGCATGTTAAGTAGTGCAACTGACTGCCCTTGTTTTAAACATAGCCTAGATGGCAAGTTTGTTCTGGGATTAAGTGGTATGGCCATCCTGGAAGCCAGTAGTTGCACACTACTAGCAAGGTGTGAAGGTGTTAAGACTTAGGGGCCTTGAAATGTGTATGGAGTCTATGAACTATGATAGAGACTTTGGCCGTCAGGGCTTCATTGCCAGTTTGGAAACCAGTGTTTTTCACCTAATAGCTGGACAGCACAACTGCATAAACAAGGGAGCATACACTTGCTGTCCTTTGCAGGGCTGGATGTGGAAGCTAGGAAGATTGTCCTGCAATCGGGCATTACTTGTATCACATTTTGGGTCAACTACATATCTGCAGGAGTGGATGATTGACATGGGCAGCTTTTTGCACTTAACTCTTATGAGGAATGTGAAGAGACTGGTTTGCTTCTTTGACCATCAAGGAACTGAAGATATCCTACTACTCACTTGCTGCAGTATTCTTCACTTCAGATATCCACGCCAGATGGCATCTGACGTCAGCCAATATCCAAAAGGCTTTTTCACTACTGTAGGGTACATGGTACATCTAGCATAGAGCTGCAGTTGTATGTAGACTCTAAAACAGATGTGCGCATGTACCACCTTCAGAACTTTTCTGCTGCCAGTCAAAGTCAACTACCGACCTTTGGTCTTGCAGTTTTCAGTGATTTCATCATCATTTTTCCAGGTAAGTGCCCCATTGGGGAATTTCTTCTTTGTTCCTTTTTGTGATTATAGGTTCATAGGTTCATAGGTTCATACTAGGCTATCTGCCCAAGGGCATTTATAAGCCTAGCCCATAGTTATTTGGCTTTCGCCACCCCTTTAGTTTGAATAAAACTATGCCTATTATTTTGCTGTGCCTCTGTCAAGCAGTGACACTGAAGTAATCCCTGGGGTATATCTGCGATCCCCCATCCATTGGTCAAGATTCCTCTTGAACAAGGCCAACGAGGTGCTCTGCCTCACATGTACCGGGATTTTGTTCCACAGCATAGGGAGTCTCTGGGTGATGAATCTGTCCCTCCAGCATGTTCTATTAATAACCGTGTCAAGGTTTAAGTCTCCCGCCCTTGTGGTTCTGAGGGATCTAGATTTTTTGAGGTGAAGCATATTCATCAAATCAGGGTTTGACATGGCCTTATATGTCAGGCACAGGTCACCTCTGAGCAAGCGGTATGAGATTGAATAGAGCTGGAGTTCTTTCAGTCGGGCAGCATAAGACATATTTTTGAGACCCTTTATCCTTTTGGTGAGGAACTTTTGGGGCCTTTCCAGCTGCTGCAGGTGTCTGGTCAGATACATTTCGAATGGGGCATTGTACTCAATCATAGGTCTAATGAGTGATGAGTACAGGGGGGCGATGACCTCCCTTGATCTAGATGTGAATCCCTTCATGATCAGGTGGGCAATGTAGAAGGTTTTCCTAACTACTTTAGCAACATGAGTGTCAAGCGAAGGCTACTGTCAACCTGGGTCCCCAGATCCCTGATGACTTCTTCTGTGCTCAGTGGATTGCCACCTATATGGTAGCTAGGGGTAACCTTGTTTTTCCCGAAGGGTATGACTATGCATTTCTTGGCATTTAACTTTAGGCCATGGCTCTGGCACCAGTTATCCGCTTTCTGTGAGGCCCTTCTGAAGGATATCTGTGTCAGATGTGTTTTCGACTATGGCACCCAGTTTGCAGTCATCTGCAAACTTTGTCAGCCATAACCCTCCTGTGTTTTCTTGTACTTCAGAAAAGTAGATGCCGAACAAGAGTGGACCCAGGACTGAGCCCTGTGGGACACCACTTGTGACAGGCTTTGAGTCTGACATGGCTCCAGCAACTCTGACCCTGTGGGTTCTGTCACTTAGCCAGTTTGCAACCCATCTTGTGATGTATGGGTTTACATTCAAGCTGATGAGTTTTTGATGATACCTGAGTGGGGTATTGTGTGAAGGCCTTTGCCAGGTCAAGGTAGGCTGTATGGACTGCCTTTCCTCATCAATGGCCTTGGTGACTGTCTCGAAAAGTCAACCAAGTTTAAAAGGCATGATCTGCCTTTGACAAAGCCAAACTGGGTTGGATCCAAAGTCTGCAAGTTCCCTATGTCTTTATTTATGAGTTCCATTATGATCCTCTCCATGACTTTGCAGATAAGGCTTGTCAAGCTAATGGGACGGTAATTTCCAGGGTCGGTGGAGGCACCGCCCTTGTGAAGTGGGACCACAGTCGCCGTGCGCCACTCCTTGGGTACGTATCCTGAGGAGAGGCTAAGATTAAACAGCTGTCCTAACTGCGGGTTTAATTCCTCATTGAGTTCATGGAGCACACAGCCGGGGACACCATCCGGTCCCATGGATGCTGTGTTTTTTGCTTTGGAGAGAGCAGTTCTCACCTGGGCGTTGGAGATGTTTGGGGGGCTACAATCCTCTGGTATAGATATCTCTCCTTTTGGGGGGGAGAAGTTTGCACTATGTCATCCAATAAGGGCGAATGCTAGTGTGGAGAGCAAATTCCACAAAAGTACAGCCATACCCAGTCTCTCTTCTGCCTCAGCCCTGTAGTGTCTGCCAGTCCTTTGTTCCAAGAACTTAGAAGCACTCTTAATTCCTTAGCTTTGTACTTGGAAAGTCAATGTTTAAAGTTACTAACTAAGCATATGGATGGTGCCTTGGGATCCAGTAGTAAGCTAGTGAAGCATAAGGCCAAAAAGCTAGGCCTACTCCTTTGCCTGCACCTCTGCCATCCAGCATCCGTCCTGAGGCGCTCGTTGACCCAGAGGCATGTGAGAACTCTGGCTTGGAGTCACAGGCTGAACCCAATTCTGAGGTCGCCTTGTCTTCAGCTGCGAGCACGTCACTAGAGGTTGAGCAGACGTCAGATTTAGATGTCAAGGGGGAACCAATGCATGAATGGGTGGAAGATGTTAGGGGGTTTGCTTCCAGCTCTGCACACAAAGTTCCAGAGTCTGAGCCATCTGATACTAGGCTGAGGTCTAGCCCTCTAACCATTCAAAAAATAGTGTCACCAGCTAAGAAAAAACAAAAGACAAAATATTTATCCACTACTACTGAGGCCCCTTCTGAATGGCAGGCCTTTTCCCAAGGTCTTTTCCCGGCATTTATGGACCTTAAACAGACTTCTACAGTATCCCCTTCTCCAGTCCTTACAGAAAAGGATTATAGAGTCTGAATCATCAGAGGATGCCTCTTCTGATGAAGAGGAATCCTTAGATTACTGCTCCCAAACACCCTGCCCTTCTCGATATGTATTTCCTGAAGAGGAATCTGTAGGCGCTGAATCTCCCATGGAAGAAGTTTCCTTTCGGGAAACCATCTTGAAGATGGGAGAGCACTTTAAGTAGGATACTACTCAAATTTCATATGCACAGAAAAGTTGCTACCAGTTACTACAGATGAATTTGCCAAGTTCTTCAGTTCCTCCTGTCCACCCAGCTTTTTTGGATGCATTCCACAATGCCTCTTGAAATCCAAATTCTCAGGCCCCATCTCCTAAGAAGCCTGACTGTTTTTATAAAGTTCCAGAGCACCAGATTTTCATTTTCAGATGCCCTGCAACAGACCCAGCAGTCATATCAGTTAATACTGACAAGCCGTCCAGGATGCTCCCTTCTACTTCCCAGTTACCTTCTGACAACGAAAGTAAAACCTTGGAAAGACTAGGTAAAAAGACCTACACCTCTGCAACCCTAGCTTTCAGGGCTGTAAACTACCAGACACACGTGACTAAATATTCTCTAGAGTTATTGTCTCCGGCTATTACTGCCCTCTCAGACCTCCCAGAGTTGAAGGGGAAAGACTTAGCCCTGTGTCAGTTGGGAGCTGCTTCCCAAGTGGCTAAACATTCCATAAAATGCAGCTATGATGCTGCTGAAGCCTGTGCTAGGGCAGCTGCCGCAGGGAGGGTCTGTGCTCAGAAGATTTTTCTGGCTCAGACTTCAACCATTTTAGGATGACTTCAAAGTCAAACATATGGATGTCCCTTTAGCTAACTCTTTGTTTGACCCAGCTGCTCCAAATCTTTTCAAGTCCCTACAAGAAAAGTCCAAGGAACTCAGAGTTAAAATTCCTCCTAGTTTCACCTGTGTTAAGGTTCCATAGGAACTTTCCTTCAAAACCTGTCTTTTTCCATAGCTGTTCCCAGCACCAGACCAGCAAATCGTCAAGGGGAGGAAAAAGACCTCAGAGGACCACCCTCCTCAGAACCATTCTCAACAAAAGCAGTCCTTTCCAGACAGAGCAGGGGAGTCTGTGACTACTCTGCCTCTGTTCCCCCCTCCACTCTCCCTCTGTCTGCCTCTCCAGAGCTCTTGGGATGTGGCAAGGTATTACTTAAGACAAGTGGGTCCTATCTATCATAAGAAGTTGATATTTCATGGCCTGACACTCCATCCCCACCATCCAGGGTATCCCACCCTCCCTGAGATAAGCTCCATCTCGTCCCCAACCTACTTTTAGACCTATACTAATAGAGCTCCATTCAAAATGACTCTGCCAGTTCCAAGGGAGAAGGATTCTATTCAAGGATTTTCCTTGTTCCCAGAAAGGATGGCTCCTGGAGGCCAATTCTGGATTTATTGTACCTCAGTACATTCTTAAAGGTCCCTTCTTTCAGAATGCTTACCCTCCAGACCCTCTTTCCTCTGCTCCTTCCTCAGGGTTTCATGGCATTGCTGGACATAAATGATGCCTACCTCCATATCCCAATTCACCCAAATTACAGGAAATGTCAGTGTTTTTCTGTGGGTTGCTGGCATTTTCAATTCTCTGCCTTGCCCTTTGATTTTCTACAGCTCCAGGAGTTTTCACCAAATACTTTGTTCCAGTCATTGTCCATTGCAGGCTACTAGGAATCCAGATATTGCAATATCTAGATGACCTACTGTTGCAGGCCTCGAGCCCACAGGTCCTGCAACACAATCTCCAAACCACCCTTTCTCTGCTGGGAAATCTGGGGTTCACAATGAACTATAAAAATCTACCCTCTCTGCAATCCAGGGCCACATTTTCCTTGGGTGCAGAATTCAGACAGACATGCTAAGAGTTTCTCTACCACCACAAAATGCAGATGACCTTCACTCTTACTTCCTGTCTCTTCTGCATCTACACCATAGCACAACCAGGGAAGTTTTCAGGGTACTAGGGTTTATGGCTTCTACCATTCCCATGGTACCTCTGGCAAGACTGTACATGAGGAAACTCCAGTGGTTTCTCATCAATCTGGACACCACACTCTCATCCTCTCAAATTCCCTATTCCCTACTCCATTGCTTGAAAAAGGAAATTCTCATTTGGTCTCAACAGAAAAGCCTAAATCCAGGACTACCTCTCCATCCTGTGGATGAAGTCCAAGAAATTTATGTAGACTCCTCAGACATGGGCTGGGGTGTGATCATGGGAAAATGCACCGTTCAAGGAAGGTGTGGTCCCTCTCCCAGAAAAGGGAACACATCAACATAACGGAAATGAGAACATTTCTCCTAGCTGTTCAGACCGACTCTTTGGTCCAGGCCACTGAAGTTGTTCACTGACAACATGACGGTGCATTGGTATGTGAACAAGCGGGGGGGGGGGGGGGGGGCAGATCCTACTTTTTTTGCAGATTGGCCCTCCTTGTGTGGGACTTCCTCGAAAAGCACAATATGACTATTCAGGCAGTGTAAATCCCCTCCAAAAGAAACCTTGTGGCAGACACTCTGAGCAGATCCTGGACTCAGTTCCATGAATGGATGCTTCATAAGGATGTGTTCCTGGGCATAGTCCACCAATGGGGTACTCCAAAAATAGACTTATTTGCCTCCAGTCTGAAAAGACAACTTCCAGTGTTTTGTGCCAGAGTCCCAAGTCTTCTGGCTTGGAAAGTGGATGCCCTGTCATTCTCATGAAAGGAGATGTTTCTCTATGCATTCCCTCCCCTTCTGCTAATATTAAAAGTCCTTTTCAAACTCAGGCAGGACCAACCAAAAATTTTGCTGGTGACTCCCTTTTTGCCAAGACAGTACTGGTTTCCCCTTCTCCTCCAAATTAGCCCAGGGCCATCACCACAAGTTACCCCACAGAGTGGACCTTCTCACACAGAACAAAAGGATCCCTTGTTCACACTTTCCTGTCAACTCCTCAGCTGACTTTGTAGGTGATAGGTTTCTAATTCCTTTGACACCTTTCTTCTGAAGATGTGCTCAGGGTTTTGCAGGAGTCCAGAAAAACCAAACACTAGAAAATCATACATTTCCAAATGGAAAAACATTTTCATTATGGTGCCAATCTAAGGATCGAAATCCATTAACTGTGGAAATTCCAGTGGTTTTATCCTACTTGTGTGATTTGCTCAATGCTGGCTTGTCTTGTTCATCAGTCAAAGCACATGTCAGCCATATCTGTATGCCTGCCCTCATCTCCCTCTCTCGCCTCCAGGTTCGAGGTGAAGCAGTTCCCTAAGGATGTCCTCCACATCAGACCCCCCAGAAAACATGTCCCTCCTTCTGGGACCTCACC
This sequence comes from Protopterus annectens, assembly GCF_019279795.1. Taxonomy (NCBI): domain Eukaryota; kingdom Metazoa; phylum Chordata; order Ceratodontiformes; family Protopteridae; genus Protopterus; species Protopterus annectens. The sequence goes on along the minus strand of NC_056734.1, from coordinate 823,565,286 downwards.
TTTGTACTAGTGAAATTGAATGTGGCCCCCTGTAAACCAGCAGTGCCTGCTTCTCTCAAGCACTGTACCTGGAAAACGGTCTTGCTGGTGTCCTTGACCTCAGCTAGAAGGGTGTCAGAACTCCAAGCCCTGATGGCTGTTCCTCACTTTCTAGTCTTCCATAAGGATAGGATGTCTCTGAGGACTTAACCATCTTTCATGCCAAAAGTAGTTAACAAACTCTGTCTCAACCAGTCCATCCAACTCCCCACCTTCTTCCCCACCCCACAAAACTGCAATGAGAGGATCCTACACTCCTTGGATATTCACAGACCACTGAGGTATTACCTGGACAAGACTAAACCCTTCAGGATATCTGACCAGCTCTTAATTTCCATCCGAGGGTGCTGGGTCTCCCTGCTTTCAAGTAGACTATATCTCATCCTGGATCTCCAAAACCATCTCTTTCTGCTACACTAACTATGGAAGGACACTTTCCTCCCCTTTAAATGCTAACTCTACCAGAACCATGGCTTCTTCCAAGGCCTTCTTTAAAGGTCTGGCTAACAGTGTCATTCTTGAGGCAAGCTACCTGGTCTACCATTTATACATTTACCAAACATTATAAACCAGATACTGTCTCCAGATCCAGAACTGTATTCTTGTCCCCCTCCCTTTTCTCTTAAGCTTTGACACACTCCCTCAAGTGAAGAATACTGCAATAAGTGAATAGAAGGACATAGAAAAGTTGTGTAAAATCTTACCCTAACCATAGATGTCCTTTTCTTCACTCCCCACTGGACTCTTTCTTTCCTGGATATTCATAACACTTCTTCCTGAGGCCGCATTTCCTCCTGGGGCATTCGGTTCTGAGGGTGTACATGTGTATGTCCCTTTTATGGCCTTCGTATGATTGCAGCCTTCGCCAGACATACCACATACCCTACAGTGGTGAAAAAGTCTTTTGTGTACTGGCCGACATCGGGTATCATCTGTTGGGGATATCCCTCAAATGAGGAATACTGCAGCATTGAAGAGAAGGACATCTATGGTTATCGTAAGATTTTGCACAACTTTTCTTTCTGCTTCAGAGTACTGTGCAAGGAGTGATGGACATTGAAAGCCTATTGCTTTTATTGGGTGGGTCTTTTTTTTTTTTTGTTTTTTTTTTTAATTCCTGGCTTACACTCCCCTGGTTGATTCAGAACATAAGGGAGGAGAGAGAGATCCACCATTTGTCTCCCAGCCTGTCCAGATGCAGCTTGTTTACCTGTTAATAAAGATACTGTGGTCTTCACTGAATTTCCTTCCATATCAGTGTTGCAGTATTCTTTATTAAAGGGGATTCCCTACCATGGGTAGCTCAACATCGGCCAATATATTAAAGCTTTAAGATTTTATAGACATACGTCATAAGTATGTTCCCCATCGAAGGCGTAGGGCGTAAAGGTGACTTGTGTATGGAAGTATGTACTTCAGAACTCCTTTGTCGCCAGTCCAAATGCTGTCATTGGTCTGAATGTTCCTCATCCTGTGCTGGTTACAGAGTGGTGTTTCGGATAAGTGCCCTATTGGGGTTTCTTCTCGTCTTTTCTTCCTTTTTTAGTTTTGTCAGCCTCCATGTCTTCCAGAAAGGGAAAATGTCAATGTGGGAGGCAAATTTCCCCATAAGGTTCATCACGAGCAGCCTCTCTTCTGTTTGGGTGCTTCTCATGACCATGCAAATTGTTCTATCCGCCATCCTCAAGACCCTGCATAGTCATCTCTCTCTGTTCATTTACCTGAAGAACCAGCATCTTAAATTGTTGGCACAGGGTGCTGTGGCAGAATCTTTCCATGCTGAAGGTTAGTTGCCTGCCAAGAAAAAGGCTGAGAGAGTCCACTCTGATTCGGCTGCTGTCTTACCATGCCCAGGCATCTTTCTCAAGGCTGGTGAAAGCCAAAGGATCGCCTGGTTACTACTACATATTCCTCTGCCGCAACCGTGTTGGGGGCAACCATGGATCCAATTTCTGGCACATCATCTGAGGCTGTGCAGACATCCCATCCAGATGTTGAGGGGGAACCTTAGCTGATTATTTCACAGGGATCAAGGGGGATTCTGCAGGTAGTTGTTCAGGAGGAGATTCCTGCTATGTTAGTTGAATGCAGGCAGGGGTCTAAACCTAGTATGTTTAGGGCAGACATCCCTTAAAATTAAAAACAAAATGCAAGCATGAATCCTCTGCCCCTAAAGACCACCAGATTGTATGGCAGAAATTTACCCAGGGGTTATTTAATGCACTGTGGCTTTGAAGCCTTCCTAATGAGTTTCTGTACCTGCTCCTCCTTGGTCCTCTACCCCACTCTGGAGGCCCAGAGAGTAGGACTCCTGTGATGAGGAATTGGTTTCTGGATAAGAGTCTTTGGCATATTCCTATCACATCCCTTCTCCCTTGGATTATGGCTCCGAGGAGAAAGACTCTTAGTCCAGACTCTCCCTTTGAAGAACTTTCCTTTGGGGATACTATTTCTCGTATGAATGAATTTTTTAAATGGGACTGTTCTCAGGTTTCTGACATTCAAGAGAGGTATTATGTGTGCCTCCAGATGGTGTATCCTAACCGTTCTGCTTTCCCTCCTGTCTTGGCTACCCTTTTAGATACCTTTTCAGTAGCTTCTGTGGCCCTGGAGTCTCAACCTCCAGCCTCTAAAAAACTTGACAGATTTTACAAGGTGCCTGATTAGTGCAGGTTTCTAAATGTTCTTCTGCTGATCCATCTTAGTTTCTTTACTGACAAACCGTCTAAGCTTTTCCCTTTTACTAAACTACTTCCTTCAGACAAAAACAATAGAGCTATGGAATAGTTGGGCAAGAAGGTATATACTGCTGCCACCTTGACCTTCCGGGCTGTTAATTACCAGACCCATATGACCTGGTGTGTTTTAGTCCTCCTTTCTCAGACTTCCAGGGCTATTTCGACATTCCTGATTCTGAAGGGAACGGCTCGGCCTTCTCTTTACCGGCCTTTACTTCTCAAGTAGCCTGTCACTCTATTAAATGTAGTTATGATGCAGCTGATGCCTCTTGTATGGCTGCTGTTTTTGATTCTGTTTTGAGATGTTATTCTTGCCTTCGTTCCAGCCTTTGTCTGGTGATATGGCTAAATTGTTGGATGCTCCTCTTGATAGTAAGAACCTGTTAGGTACTGCAGCTGCTGAGTTTAAGTCTCTGTTGATAAGGTAAGGCCTTGCAGAAATCAAAGCATATTTTTGTTTCTCCTAGTCCTAAGTTCCAGAAGAATTGTCCAAATAAATCTGCATTTGTACACAGGCAGCCTTGCCCTCTTCCCAAAGATAAGGAATCTAGGCAGATTCCTTCCAAGTCTACTCAGACTCCCACTTCTCAGAAACATCCTTTTCAAGACAAGCTAGGTTCTCACTGTTTGCTTCCTGCTTTCCTGAGCCAGGTTCCGTTATCTCTCTATTTCTCTCTCTCTTCCCAGTTGGTTAAGAATTACTCAATACTCTCTGGTTCTGTTCACCGTCCATCAGGGTTACTTCATGATATGGAAATCCCTTCCTCCTTTTCTGGGCATCCCTCAGCCTTCTCAGGAACAAATAACTTTCGGGCCTTCTGGCACAAAGCACCATTCAAGCTGTGCCCCCTTCCCAGGAAGGGAAGAGGTTTTATTCCAGAATCTTTCTGGTTCCCAGGAAGGAAGGTACCTGCAGACCCATTCTGAGTCTCTCTCAGCGCAACACCGTCCGGAAGTTTCTTTCCTTTCAGATGTTATTCCTTCAGACCCTGTTTCCTCCTGTTCTTCTCAGGTTTTCCTAGTCTCCTTGGATCTCGAGTGCTTATCTTCACATCCCAGTTCATCCCCCGTTCAGGAAGTTTTTGTGTTTCTCTGTTTCTTCCTTGCATTTTCAGTTCTCTGCTTTGCCATTTGGCCTTTCTGCTGCCCCAAGGATTTACCCCAAATGCATCGCTCCTGTAATTACCTTTTGCAGAATGAGAAGGGTTCAGATCTTTTCTTATCCAGATGGACCTACTCATTTAGACTTCTTCCTCCAAGATTTTGCTTCAGCACCTCCACTGTACTGTCTGTGTCTTGTAAAGCCAGGGATTTATAGTAAACTTCCAGAAATAAGACTATCCCTATGCAGGATTCCCTGCCTTCTCCCAAGGCTCATTCTGTGCATCTTCTTTCAATCCCTTCTTCCCTGGGTTTCAGTTACAACCAGGGAGTTTCTAAGGGCACTAGGATTAATTGCTTACACCATTTCTATGTTTCCTCTTGCCAGGCTTCGTATGAGAAAACTCCTGAAGTCAGTATGGGTCCAACACTGTCATCCACTAGATTTTTTAGTCCCTCCTCTTCCATGCCTCAAGCTCAAGCTTCATTGGTGGATTCGTCAGCTCCGTCTCAACCTTGGACTTCTTTTCAGCCCCCAGTCCCCTCTCAGGAACTTTTTTTTCGATGCCTTAGATATGGGGTGGGGAGCCTCTTTCAGTTCTCTCAAGGTCCAGGATCTGTGGCCCCCTCATCAGAGGTCAGACCACATCAATATCAAGGAGATGAGGGCTCTCCTTTTTGCCTTTTAAGACTTTAATTCCTTTTTTCTTCACAGACCTCTCAAAGTCTTTACAGACAATACCACAGTGATGTGGTACACCAACAAGCAAGGGCGGAAGCAATCATACCTTCTTTGCAGGCTATTTCTTCAAGTTTGGCATCTAACTGTCCAGTATCAAGTAACTCTTCAGGCTGTATACATCCTGTCAGAGCAAAATATCGTAGCAGAGTCTTTGAGCAGGTCCAAAACACAAGCTCACGAATGGATGCGTCACAGAGATGTGTATCTGGACGTTGTCCATCAGTGGGATACTCCTCAGGTAGATCTTTTTGCCTCCCCTTTGAACAGACAACTTCCTCTCTCCTGCACCAGATTCCCAAATCCTCTGGCTTGGAAGGTGGAGGACCTATCTTTTTCTTGGAAGGAGATGTTTCTCTATGCCTCACATCCCCTTCCTCTGATTCCAGTGGTTCTGCTCAAGGTAGAACAGGTCTACACCAAAATCTTGTTGGTAACCCCCTTTTGGCCCAGACAGCATTGGTTCCCTCTTCTAAACCTAGCCAAAGGTGATCACCACACACTACCTCACAAGGTGGACTTAAATGAGGCAGGATATCGCACATCCGTCCTTATATGTCCACTCTTCGACTGATGTTGTGGGTGATAAGGTTTTGACCCCTTTTAGGCACCTTTTTTCCTAAGGAAGTGCTTAATGTTCTACAGGAAGCCAGGAAACCCACTACTAGGAAATCTCGCATGTCCAAGTGGGAGAGGATGTTCTTAGTCTCCCATTGCTGCAGTCCTTACATATGGGTATTCCGCTGTCCACAATCGGCCCGAATACCAAAGGGCTAGAACCGGCGTCGGTCATCGGCGCCCGACACTGACGTCAGTACGTTCCAGTACAAATGCGCATGACCGACGCCATAATCTCAGTCTTTCTTGCCGCGTGGTCCTAAGCAGAAGCAGCATTTGCAAGTGCCGTTCGGCGTTCTGGAATTGTCGGTTTTCGAGTTTCAGACCGGAGACCAAGTTGGGCTAAGTACCCCGTTGGGGACACTTTTGTCTTTTTCTTCAGTATTGACGGATGTCAGAAAAAGTTAATAACTGTATTTCTTATGGGAAACAGATTCCTCATAGGGATTACCATTCACTCTGTATTCCTTGTTTGGGGCCTGAGCACGACGTTGTTTGGTGTCGCTTTTGTGCTACTTTTAACAAGCGTACTATTAAACGTCGGTTGGACTGTGCTAGGCTGGTGTTTGGTAAACGTTGTAATTACAACATGCCGTCGGATTCGCCGACGCCTGGTTCTTCTAAAAAACGCAAAGAGAAGGCTTTGCGGTCCAAACAGGATGAGTCGTCCACTCCGGACGCCGTTCTGTAGAACCATTGACTACTTCAGCGGCTCCTTCTGAAAGTTTACCTGAGTCTCAAGGGGAGCCTTTGTTACTACAGGAAGTGGCTTCTCCTGTGTTAGGCCAGGCTGAGGGTGCTTCTCTGATGTCAGTGGTTCCCTCCCCTCATAGGGTAGTTAGGCCTCCTCCTTCTCAAAGCAAAGCCCATTCTAAGTCTAAGTCTGCCCCTGCTGGTGCTAGTCCCCAGGGTCCAGCTCCTAGGAAGCACATGTTAAAGATGGCTGAAGATTTGATTACTTTAATTAGGGGTTCTATGCCCCCCCCTGCGAAGAGGCCCAGGGTAGAGACAGAGTTGGAGGGTTTGGTTCAGTCTTCCAATGAGTCAGATTCCTCTGTAGAAGAACTTCAGGATTTCCTCCCTATTCTGATTCGGAGGCTGAGGACACTACTCCCTCTGGCCCCTCCGGAAGATTTTTCTTTCTCTGAGACTTTGCATTCCATGAGGGAACATTTCAAATGGGAGGGCCAGGATTATTCTGATTCTCGAAAAAGGCTAAGAGAATTCTTGTTTTTGCCTCAGCATAGGCCCTTGGCTATTCCCCCTGTACTGGATGTTGTTCAGGATGTGTTTTCTGAGGCTGCCCTTAACCCAGATTCTCTGCCTCCTGCCCCGGTTAAACCAGATAGATACTACAGGGTTCCGGAAGCTCACAAGTACTTATATAAGAGTCCTAGGGCTGATCCAGAAACTATTACTCAAGGGCCCAAAGGTGTTAGGGCTTCTGTGGTTAGGAATCCTGTTCCTCTGAACAAGGATGCTCGGGCCCTGGATAGGTGGGGTAAAAAACTGTATACCTCTTCTACTTTGGCTATGACAGCTTTAAATTGTCAGTTTCATATGCTCAGGTATCAAAATTATTTGCTGGGCCAATTGAAATGTAAAGTAGACGCTTTAGCTGAAGGTATTGAATGTAAGGAGCTTCAGGATTTAGTGCATGCTTCAGACCAAGTTGGTAAGCATTCTTTGCAGTGTGGTTTTGATGCTTTACAGGCTTCTTCCAGGGTGGCTGCTACTAGTTCAGTTGTTCGCAGGCATGCCTGGCTTAAAGATCAGACCTTGTCAGAGCATGTTAAGGCTCGAATTATGGATGCTCCTCTGCAATCTGATGTTCTTTTTGGCCCTCCAGTAGAATCAGTTTTGAAAAACGGAGGAAAAGCTAAGTCTATGCAGACAGTTAAGGACTTTTACAGGTTCAGCCCCTAAGTTCAGTAGGAATTGGCCTGCTAAGGGATGGTCTTCCCCTCTTCGGATTATCAATCTAGGGGCAGGTCGAGGCGAGGTAGAGGTAGGGCTTCCTCTCAGGGCCCTGTTACTTCTAGGTCTTTGAGTTCTTCTACCCCTTCTGCTGGGGAGGGCAGGGGTCAGTCCTTTCGAAACAGACCCAATGACCTGTGTCTTCAGCTGCCGGACTCTGCCTTGCTGGCAGCTCCTCTAGGAGGAAAACTGGGACTTTTCAAAAGGAATTGGCATTTGGTTACCCAAGACAAATGGGTATTGGACATAATAAATCGAGGCTACAAATTTTATTTTCACACATTCCCTCCTTTCAAAGGTATGCCGGATGTGCCTCATCAGCAAAGACTGGCAGCACAGGCACAAATTTCTTCTCTGCTTCAGTTGGGAGCAATACAGGAAGTACCTTCTGCAGAAAGAGGCACAGGGTTTTATTCCGCCTTTTTAGTGCCAAAGAAAGGAAATACTTGGAGGCCAATTCTGGATTTGTCCATTCTAAACACCTTTCTGGAAATTCCAAAATTCAAGATGTTAACACTGCAACAGCTGTTACCTATGCTGGGCAAAGATCACTGGATGGTGACTCTGGATCTCAAAGAGGCCTATCTTCACATTCCTATCAGGCCCAGTTGCAGAAAATTCCTGAGATTTCGGAATGGGAATTTGCATTATCAGTTCTCTGCATTGCCCTTTGGCTTGTCTACTGCGCCCAGGGTATTCACAAAAGTCCTGGCTCCAGTACCTTTTCTCAGACTAACAGGAATTCAAATTTATCCTTATCTGGACGACTGTTTGATTCTGGCTCAAGGCAAGCACGAACTTCTTCAACATCTGCAGTATGTAATGACAGTTTTAAGTTGCCTAGGGTATTCTGTGAACGAAATAAAGTCCAGTCTAGTACCCTCACAAGAGATGTGTTTTTTGGGTGTAAGACTGAATACAGCTGCTCAGATGGCATTTCTTACCCCGGACAAACAAAGAAATCTTCACCTATACTTCCAACAGCTATCAGTAATGTCCAGGCTGACTGCAAGGACAGTCCTTCAAGCCTTGGGGTTCATGGCATCTTGCATTCTAGTACTTCCCAATGCCAAACTGCATATGAGGAAGCTACAATGGTATCTCAAAAGCGTTTGGACTCAACACAGCCACGATTTGGACACTGTCATTCGGATTCTACCTTGCATTCAGAAAGAATTTCTGTGGTGGGCTCAGGAATGTCACCTAAACAAGGGGCTCTCTGTGACCCAACCAGAGGCAAGTCAGATATTGACGACAGACGCCTCGGAGTCAGCCTGGGGAGCTCATTTCAGAGGAAAATGGATTCAAGACCTTTGGCCCCCAGAGCTACTTCACTTGCATATCAACATGAAAGAGATGCTGGCAGTTCAATTGGCTTTGGAAGGATTCAAGAGCCTACTTCAACCAGGACTGGTGTTGATTTGAACAGACAACACAACTGTCATGTGGTACATCAACAAGCAGGGGGGAACTCATTCTTACCCTCTTTGCAGACAAGCAATGCTGTTATGGGAAACTGCTTTGAATCTGCACATCACTCTTCGAGCACAGTTTCTGCCAGGAGCACAAAATTCTTTAGCAGATGTTCTGAGCAGACAGATTGTGGATCCTCACGAATGGAAATTGGACCCTCAGGTATTTCTTCAGTTGACCAGGGCTTGGGGAACTCCAGACATAGATTTGTTCGCTTCTCCTCTGAATTTCCAACTGCCACTGTTTTGCACAAGGCTGTTTCATCCAAATGCCTGGAAAATAGATGCACTATCCTTCTGTTGGAGCAACCTTCACGTGTATGCTTTTCCTCCTTTGCCTCTTATTCCAAAGGTGCTGTTGAAAGTCAGGAGGGACAAACCTTGCATGATCCTTATAGCACCGGATTGGCCTCGTCAGCATTGGTACCCTCTGTTGAGGAGCTTAATTCATGGAACACCTTGGCCATTACCACAGATTCCTCACTTACTGTCTCAGGAAAACAATCATTTTCTCAATGTCAGGGTGCAGTCCCTACACCTGACAGCCTGGCGCATTCTGTTTTAGAGAAGGAGGGCCTTCAGCTCCCTCAACAAGTTTTGGATGTTATTTTGGAAGCCAGGTGTCCTAGTACTCGAAAAGTTTATGCTGATAAATGGAAGAGATTTTTTCTTTGGAGTTCAGCTAAAGGCTTTGATGTCAAATTGCCTAATTTGAGTTGTACATTGCAATATTTGACTATTTTATTGGACAAGGGTTTGTCCTTCTCTTCTGTAAAAGTGCATGCTGCAGCTATTTCTGCTCACTATGATTGTGACCCTCCTTTATTTTCACATCCATTGGTTAAACAGTTTCTTAGAGGGGCAAAGAATATAAGACCCCACGGAGGGCTCCTACTCCTACCTGGGATCTTAATTTTGTTTTGGAAAAGCTGACTCTGCCTCCTTTTGAACCTGCAGCTACAGCTGAATTGAAGTTGTTGTCTTGGAAGACTGCTTTTTATTGGCTGTTACTTCTGCTAGAAGGGTATCTGAATTACAGGCCCTCATGGCAGTGGAACCTTTTCTGATTTTTCACAAGGACAGAGTTTCCTTACGTACTAATCCTACTTTTCTACCTAAAGTGATTTCTAATGTGGCATTGAACCAATCTATACATTTGCCTACTTTTTATGCTGACCCCCAAAATGAAGGGGAAAAGTTTTGCATTCTTTGGATGTACATAGGCAGTTAAGGTATTATTTGTTCAGAACCAAAGAGTTCAGAAGATCTCAACAATTATTTGTTTCGTTTGCTTTGACTTCACGAGGGAAAGCTGTCTCGAAACAAACTATTTCCAAGTGGATTGGCCATTGTATTGCTTTTTGTTACTCTCATCATGGAAAGGAGGTTCCAGTTGGGATCAGGCCTCATTCTACTAGGGCTACGGCCACCTCTACTGCTTTTTTGAGAGGGGTAGCTACTAAAGACATTCTAGAGGCAGCTACTTGGAGTTCTGTACATACCTTTACAAAGCATTGTCATTTACCTCTTTATTCTAGATCTAGGGCTGGGTTTGCCACTGCAATCTTACAGGGCATGTTAGCAACTCCTAATGATATTTAGTTGGCCAGCCTCCCTTTTTTCCGTTGCTCTGGGATTCTACCCATATGTAAGGACTGCAGCAATGGGAGACTAAGAACATAGTACAGTTTTGTACCTACCATAAATGTAGATGTTCGAGGATCTCCATTGCTGCAGTCCAATTTTCCCTCCCTCCTTCCCCCCTTTTCTTTTTAGGTTGGGGTTTGGGTGGTGTTTTTTGCATTCTGACGTCTGAGGCAAGAAAGACTGAGGTTATGGCGTCGGTCATGCGCATTTGTACTGGCACGTACTGACGTCAGTCTCGGGCGCCGATGACCGACGCCGGTTCTAGCCCTTTGGTATTCGGGCCGATTGTGGACAGCGGAATACCCATATGTAAGGACTGCAGCAATGGAGATCCTCGAACATCTACATTTATGGTAGGTACAAAACTGTACTTTTTCTGTTTGGTGCCTTGCTCATAACCAGGATCTACTTTCTTTGAGATCCCTCAAGTTCTCTTATTTGTGTGAATTTCTCCATGCTGGGTTAGCATATTCTTTTAAAGTTCTTTCAGCTATTTCTGCTCATCTGCCATTAACTCCTCCTCTGGCCTTTAGATTTGAGATCAAGCGGTTTCATAAAGGTGTCCTTGATATCAGACTTTCCAGGAAGCCTATTACATCTTCCTGGGACTTGAATTTTGTTCTTGGCAAATCGACTCAGGCTTCTTTTGAGGCTTCAGCTTCTTACAGCAGTGTACATGGAAGACTGTTCTTTTGTGGCTGTTCCTTCTTTTTTTAGTTTTTCCTAGGGACAGGGTGTCTCTTTATACTAATCCTTCTTTTATGTCCTAGGTGATTAAGAAATGCTCTTAGTTGGTCTAATTTGCCCTCCTTTTTTTCCTTCGCCGCAGTCTGCTAGTGAGAAGGTTTATCATACATTGGATTTCCATAGGTAGCTCATATATTATTTTGACAAGACTTAGGCCATTCACAAGTCTGAGCAGCTTTTTGTTTGCTTTCATCCCAGATCTCTATGTTTGGGTGTTTCTAAGCAAACCATTTCTTCATGAATCTTAAAGATCATTTCTTTTTGTTACTCCTTTCATGGGAAAAGCCTTTCTGCCTCTGAAAAGTCTCATTCTACCAGGCCAGTGACTTCCTGTGGTGCTTTTTTCAAAATATTAGATACTAATTCAATCCTTGAGGCTGCTTCTTGGACCTCTCTGTATACCTTTACTAAGCATTACAAATTGGATGTTTCCAGAGCAAGCGCTAGCTTTGCCAGAGCTATCCTGCATGCGTTTCTCGATGACTCTTCTGGGCCATCCTTCTCCCAAGTTTCCTCTTGAGCTTTTGTACTTCCTTTATTATAGAATACTGCAACAGTGATATGGAAGGATATAGTACAATTGTGTAATATCTTACTACAACAATATATGTCCTGTTCACTGTTGCAATATTTGCTCCCTCCTTCCTTTTCTGCTCGCTTTTTTCTTTTTCCTTCTGGGTGCACATGTTCCTCCTGGGGCTGTTAAGTTCTGAGGTATGTATGGCCATACATCACCTTTATTTCCCATGCTTTGAGTGTGGAGCATACATGTGCATTACAATGTCTATCAAATCCTAAGGCTTTGGTATACTGTCTGGATGTTGTGGCAGGGAGTCCACTGTTGTAAAGAATACTGCAACAGTGAAAAGAAGGACATCTACTGTTAAGTTAAGATATTACACAACTGTACTTTCTTCCTGCTGGTGCAGATGACAGTGAATGAAGCCAGTAATCCTGCCAATAAAAAGACAAGATTATGGAAAACTACTGAGTGATCTTTGCAAGTTATCAAGTGCTTTATTTGTTAGAGTTGGATGACCATCTGTACCTTGGCAACAGTTATTGCAACTCCAGAAATTCCTGAATCTATTACACCCATTTGGATAAAGGAATATGCTGTCACTGTCCTTTAATGCCTCTTCCGTGAGTTCATCCATCTGTTTGGATACTTAGTAAATATTGCCATACATGTCCTTGTGGATCATTTTCTGAATTTGTTTAATTTCATTTTATCATACCCCCATAAATATGGATATTGCTGAACCAATTTGTGTGGGTACATCCCCAAAGTGTGACAAACTACTGTTGTGATACCCCTTCATAAGGGTAGCTTAACCACAGGCCTATGAAGCTTATAGACCCATTAGTCTCAACTAGTCTAATTTACAAGGTTGGGGAAAACATCCTGTATGATTTTTGTAAGCTACGGTATCACAAAAGGCATTCAGTTAGACCTTCAGCAGATTGGTTTGTCAAGGGAGATTGTTTACTCCATATAGTAATTTTTCAAGAATATCAGGGAGGCAGAATGCAGTAGTCCTTCTGTCCACAAGAGTCTTTCTGGACCTGGTCAAGGCATTCAACATCATCTCCCATGCTAGTATTAGAAGCCTAAATAGTTGACCCTTGCGTGGAAAAATGGATAGCAAACTGGGTGAAACATAGAACCCATGTAGTTAAGGTGCCAGAATTCTCTTCAGAATGTAGGAGTGTAGCTAACATAGTACTTCAATGCTTAGGTGTGGGATCCCTTCTTTTTCGGTATATTTCTCCAGCCTTCAAACCATACATTTAGGCCAATGTTTGATTACTGCAGACTGAGTAGTAGTATCGAATCCTCCACTGATATGAAGTCACTGCAGCATGAACCATGAATCACTAGCCAGTAGTGTACAGAAAAAGGACTGAAATTAAATGCCAAAGAAGGGCAGTATTGTCAAATTTAAGGAAACCACTCACACTAGCTTCCAGTTTAGCTACAACACTACTACAGACCTGGGAAGGAAGCCTGTGATCTTGGTACCATCTTCCGCCCAATACTAAATTCCTAGGTTACACAAACTGAGAGAAAGTGATACTGTTGGTTGTGCAACTTGTTCCCCTTTCAGTGTTGACACACTCTCCTGAGACATCCCATTTGGCTAGTTCAAACACACAGTACTCTGTGGTAAACAAAACACTTGATCATAAGGAGTGCCTGCTAGAAGGCACCATAGATCTTCTGTGGGTCTGTACTAGTGAGAGTTCACTGAAATATGCTTTTTCAGGTCAGCCTGCAGAAGGATCAAAGTATAAGTCACTAAGGGAGACCACATTAAGACTGAAGACTCTTAGTCAAGAGACTGTGGTCAGCATGGTCAGGTACTACAGAAATATCCACCAAGGCTAGTACTTAAGTTTTGATATAAAGAGGTTATTAAACATTAGAATAAGGGTATTCTCATTGAAAAAGACTAATATGAGTTTTGGAAATTAGCTGTTTTCATTTTTTCTGTTTTGCTTAAACAAAAGGTGAGTAAGCAATAGGGTGGAACTTTTCAGGACAAGCATAATCCATTGAATGCTTCTTGAGGACGTGAAATTAATGTCATTTAAGTTAGAGAAATGCACAGCACTATCTTATTAACTAGGTGCTGGTCAAAGAAAGATCGGGTATTATTTTTGGGAATGAGTTAGAACAGATGAAAAGACAGTGATATGGTCAGTGTTTAAGCAGTCCTGTATTAGTTTCTGATGGACTATACAGTTGCCTGGTTAGAGAAGATTTATTATGAGTTTTATATATATATATATATATATATATATATATATATATATATAAAATGTGTGTGTGTATATGTATATATATATATATATATATATATATATATATATATATATATATATACATATACATTTTTTTTACCACTATTCACTGTTTATAGAAACAAAGGGATAACTTGTAGACAGGAAGATTCACTTTATGTTTTGTTGCTTTATTTCTAATTTTCACTGTTTGTTGTTAGAAAGAAATAGGTTTTAGACAGGCAAACTCGAGCAATTCCCCTGGGTCTAGTCAGCTATAAATTCACACAGACTGCAGAGAGGACAATCCAGAGTTTATTAGAAACAATCCTGTGTTGATTTATAATTTATTGATCTTTACTGTTAAAAAGAAGCGTGACTGCGAATAATAACGAACAGAAGACACTTCACGCATTTGCATGTGTTAAAGAATTCCAACTTTTGTGCAACTTTCACAACTGGTATGGTGATAGCAAAAACTTTATTCTACTTAATCTAATATTTAGTTGTATATTATGTGAGATTTTCTCTCAGAAGTTGATTTGAAATCTCTGAATTCTGTGGTAACTGATTTTAGTTATCATTTTGTTTTAGAATTCTTTATTCATTTTTAGTTAAAAATGGATTTCTTAAACGAGTATGCCATTAATAATTTGCTAAAGCACAAGTATCTTGTACAGTGTACTGAATGCTTTGTATGTTTGAGTAGCACCTGATAACGCTGATGATCTATGTTTCTCATGTGAAAAGCTTGATGACTTGCTTACAATTATTAGTAGCAATTCTAGACATCTGATGTCAATTTTCATTCTGTCTTCAACTGATGGGTTCAGATCCGAGGTGTCTGATCTGACACTGACAATTGTAAAAGCTCATGGCAGTCTAAAACTTTGGGGCGTCTCCCTTACCTACAGTACATCATTTCCTGAGATCTTGTTTGCTTTCATTAGGTAAAAGACATAATTATTTCACTCTCACCCTTCTGGGACAGATAAGTGTGATGGTTTGTGGTTTTTCTATTTAAATTTTCCTGAACTGTCCTACATTTTCTACTTTTGTACTAGTGTACTCTAGATACTATTGTTAGATGTGAGAGTGTTCAATCTCGCCTTTGTTCTTACACATGGGTTCGGAGCCGATCCTCGGCTCCGTGCCGGCCGACTGCAAGCTCTGCATCGAGAAGAAGCTCGAGGACATCCAATACCCACAATCCCCCTCTGCCTTTACCTCAGATCTAGTTTGCCGCTGCTGCATACGCATCGCTGGAGACTAGCTCGAGGCTTTACAGATAAGATTTTTATCTATTCTGTTTAAATTTCAATAATTTCTTTCAATCTAGTTACTTAAAGTATAAGAGTTAGGTGTGTGAGTGGATTAGGAATTCTCGGTACCTTAGAATAAGTTTAACTTAGTTAACTTTCGGGTATAGAGTTTTTCGGGGCCTACCACCCTTACTTGGACACTTGTGACTAGAAACTTGTTGTAGTCTTGCTTTTTAAGCAGTTATCACCGGATTTGACACTTTTGACTAGAAACTTGTTGTAGTCTTGCTTTTTAAGCTATTATCAAATGGACTTTTTATTACCGGATTTGACACTGTTACTGGATTTGACTTTTACTGGACTGGACTGTCTCTTTCATTTGTCAGTATGTCTGAGAAAATAAAATCTGGCTTCAAACGTTGTCAGTGTGGCCAAAAGATGTCGGTCACAGACAACCACAGTTCCTGTGTCTACTGTCTTGGCCCTCTCCACTTACAAGAGGACTGCTCTATTTGTCACTCTTTTAGTGGGAGGGTCATGACAGATAGGCGAGGAAACTGATGGATAGAGGATTGTTGAAACCCTCTTTCCAGGAGGCTCTGGATGCTTCAGACCAGGCATCCAAGTCTTGAAGGTCGGCGTCGGAGCCAAAGTCATCGGCTCCGAGCTCTTCGGTCTAGTTAGATCAGTGGTTCCACAGACTTCGGGGGCGAGTGTCCAACTGTTGGCAGTTTCCGAGCCTCGAGTCTTGGAACCGGTGACGGAGCTCCCTCCACCGACTCTATTGAGGTCGGCTCCGTCTTCGATCCCTTCGACTCGTTCTTCTAGGCCCCTTTCCGACACCGACGTGGACCGTGTGGTGCAGAAACTGATGGAGCATACGGCCCTGTCCAAGCTTATCTCGGTCTCCTCTCAGT
Source organism: Protopterus annectens (assembly GCF_019279795.1). Classification (NCBI taxonomy): domain Eukaryota; kingdom Metazoa; phylum Chordata; order Ceratodontiformes; family Protopteridae; genus Protopterus; species Protopterus annectens. The sequence continues at coordinate 823,549,245 of NC_056734.1, read as the reverse complement.
TGATGTCGAGACTTGAAGGCCTGCCACTATCTCCATCTGTTCCTCCTCCGAGACCTGTCCAGTCTTCGGAGCCGGAAGAAGCTGAACTGATGATTGTGGAGCCCTCGGTGCCAGAACCGTCCTTTTCTCGGTCGGCACCGTTTACCTCGACTCCATCCGATCCGGTACCGGAGTCTCTGGGCCGAAGATCCGTCCTTGGTTCCGGGACCGAGTCGGACCGATGTTTCGGTTCCGACGCTCCCTCTCGGGGCCTCGGCACGGATCGATTCGGTTCCGTCCTCGGGGTCGGTGCCTTCGGCTCCTGTTTCGGGGATTCTTCCCATTTCTTCGGAACCGGGGGATACCTCGACTCGGGACCCGGGGGCCTTCGACCTCATGAGGAAGGTGTTGTCTACCCAGACAACCACATCAGCAGGTACAGCTTCTCCTCCCCACAAAGGACCGTTATCCTCCTCTGCACCCACGGCCACGCCCAAGCGTCGGGCACCAGTGTCTCAGGCACCCCTGGAGGGTGGCCCCTCTTCCTCGGAGGCTTCTTCGGATGCTCCCCACGAAGAAGTTCCTAGGAAAAGACTGTGTAAGAGGAGACACTTGGATTCTCCACAAGAATCCTTGACATCTGATACTGATTTAGATGAGTCAGAAGGGTCCCCTAAGTCACCTACAGAGGATGTCTCTTTTTCTGACATCTTGGAGATCCTAAAACAGAGAGGTGACTGGCAAGCCCTCCCCCCTTCTGAGGATGAGTCAGTTTTGCTGAAGGCATTTGGTGCCCGTCCTTCCTCCTCCTGGGTCACTCCGCCCTTTGATGAGTTAATGGAATTAATTGCTCGAAGGTGGGAGACTCCTGACACGGTGGAACCAGTCCCTAGGAAGCCGAATAAGTACATCACGGCACCACAGGACAAAGCTTACCTCACCAAAGGAGTTCCAGTAGACGCCATGGTGGTGGCAGCGCCACGAAAAAGGAGATGTCGGAGTCTTCCTCATCTGTCCATCCGCCTAACAAAGATTCTAGGACCGTGGACAGATACGGGAAGCGCATTTTCAGTTCAGCGGCTTTTTCCATGCGTTCCCTGAACTATTTAACTCATTTTACACGTTTACAGAGGGATCTAGTCAAAGAGTTGGGAGATACCCTCCAGGGTGCTACAGATGCCGCTGTCTCAGAGAAAGTTACAGCGCATCTCAACACCCTTACGTCCATTGTGAACTCATCCATGAGGCTGATATCCTATGCAGCCGAGGGATCGAGTAGGGCAGCGGCTTCAGCGATTGCTCTTCGTAGGCAATCCTGGATGCGCTTATGTTCATTTGCGGAAGCCTTCAAGTCTTCCTACTAACGCCCCATTTGACGGAGCCACACTTTTTGGCCCTAAAGTAAAGGAGACCCTTACCCGGTGTGAACAGGAGGGAAAGACTCTGTCTGCTGTCGGAGTCCGCTTTTTCCACCCTTCCAGACCGTACCCCAAAGGGCAACGTGGTGGAAAATGTGGTTTCAAAACCCCAAGGATCTTTCCCAAACACACAGGGTGATGCCCCTCTAGAGGCAGAGGGGGCAGAGGTGGAAGACGCCGCCCTGGCGGCAGAGGGGTCCAGAAACCAAGGTGACAGGGATAACCTCCCTGGCAAACCTTTTCAGCACTCCTGAGAGGAGGCCCGACTGTCCTGCTCTGGAGGCAGTCGGGGTCGCTTAGCTTTATACCCTCAGGCCTGGCAAAACCTTTCTTCAGACAATTGGGTAAAAGCGTTGTTACCAGAGGTTACAAAATCCCATTTCTATCCACCCCCATTCCAAAAGAAAACTTCCAGATGTACCACCCCATCTGCGAGCCAGCAGCTACAGAAATTTCAAAGCTGCTAGAAAAAGAGTCATCCAACCAGTCCCAGCGGACCAAATAGGATTCGAACTTACTCAAGGTTCTTTTTAGTTCCAAAGAAAACAGGGGACTGGAGGCCAATTCTGGACCTAAGTCATCTAAACACCTTTGTCAAGAAGGAAAAGTTCCGATGGTCACGCTTCAATCGATCCTTCCATTCTTAAAGAAGGACGACTGGATGTGCTCAATAGATCTGAAGGACGCATACTACCACATCAAAATGGCCAGGGCATCCAGGGATCATTTGCGCTTCCGGCTGGGAGCCAGTCACTATCAGTTTCGAGCCCTGCCCTTTGGTCTGACCACAGCCCCCAGGGTCTTCACCAAATGCATGGCAGTGGTAGCGTCTCATCTGAGGCGCCTAGGATTCCAGGTGTTTCCGTATCTGGACGACTGGCTCCTGTCTGCCACCACCAGGCGTCAACTGATACAAGCCAGGGATTACACCCTACAACTTTGTACACACCTTGGCATCTCAGTAAATTTCGAAAAATCGTTGCTGCAGCCATCACAGCATATCTTATTCATAGGAGCGGAATTAGATACGCATCAGTTAGTTCTAAAACTTCCTACAGAAAGAATAGTAGCACTTCAATTCAACATTTCCCTTCTTCTGTCGTCCAGAAAGTCCCCAGCAAAAATTGTTCTGAAAGTTTTGGGTCTCATGGCAGCTTCTCTCATTGCGATACCATTGGGAAGACTGCACATGAGAGTGCTACAATGGCTTCTCTTTGCACAATGGTCATTCCAACAACTTCCACTGACTCACGAAATATTGATAACGAAAACATGCAAATCACACCTAATGTGGTGGTTACAGACTTGCAACCTATCCAGCGGAAGACCATTTGTGCTACCCGCACCGTCAGCGGCGATAACCACGGACGCTTCACTGATAGGGTGGGGGCATCTTTCAGGGACAGACAGTCCAAGGCGAATGGACCAATCTGGAGTACAATCTGCACATCAATGTTCTGGAGTTGAGGGCAGTGTTTTGGCGTTGCAACACTTTGCTCCCCTTCTTCCTCCAGGGACCATTGCAGTTCAGACAGACAACATGTCCGTAGTCTGGTACATAAACAAGCAAGGGGAACCAGGTCTTACCAACTATGCAGAGAGGCCATGAGAATTTGGCAATGGGCAGAGTCCACGGTCGCTTTCTGATCGCAACGCACATCCCGGGGTCATCCAACGTCATAGCCGACAGGCTGAGCAGGGCAATACTATTGCCTCACGAGTGGTCCCTCAAACAGTCAGTTGCGAGAAGGATTTTTCGCAAATGGGGCCAGCCTACCTGCGATCTGTTTGCGTCTCCAATGAACGCCAAATGCAGGAGCTACTTTGCCCTATTACCCCTCCAGGGAAGTCCCCAGGGACGCTGGTGCACGATTGGCCCCCGGGTCTCCTATATGCTTTTCCTCCATTCCCCCTGATTGCAAAGTTTCTACAGAAAGCCAACAACCTTCAGAGAACTATTATTCTCATTGCTCCGTTCTGGCCTCGTCAAATTTGGTTCCCCTTTCTATTGCATCACCGCATTCGGGGGCCTTGGATGCTGGACCCAGAGCCAGATCTACTGACTCACTCGTCAGGAGTTCCTCACCCATCTCTAGAATCTCTCCATCTAGCAGCTTGGCTGCTCCGCTTCCCTTTCTAGCCAGGTCGGTTCCCTTACTTGGCGGTTCAAGATATTTTAGTAGCTTCTCATAAAGTTTCCACTACTAAGACTTACACCAGTAAGTGGAAACGTTTTGTCTTCTGGGCGGAGTCACATCAGTTGGACCCTGTTACAGCTCCGTTGAACAAGGTTTTAGAATTCTTGACTGAATTATTTCATGAAGGAGCTTCCCCGGCTACTTTAAGAGTACAGTTAGCTGCCATTTCTAACTATCATGTAGAAGAAAGTGGTGCGTCTATTATGGCTCACAGACTTTGTAAAGCCTTTTAAAAGGTTCTTTTCACATCAGACCACCAGTCAGAAGTCCGACATCACCGTGGAATTTAAACTTATTGCTTTCTAAATTGATGTTACCACCCTTTGAACCAGCTTCAAGTTGCACTTTGAAATTTTTGTCATGGAAAACATTATTTCTAGTGGCCATTACATCTGCTAGACGGGTGTCTGAGCTTCAGGCCCTATCGGTCAAACATCCTTATTTAATTTTTCATTCTGACAGAGTATCCCTACGCACTAATCCATCTTTTCTTCCCAAAGTTTGTTCTTCTAGTAATATTAATCAGTCCATCGAATTACCCACCTTCTTTAAAGACCACTCTAATAAATTGGAGTATATGTTGCACAAACTAGACGTCCATAGACAACTCAGATTTTATTTGGATAGAACGAAAGATCACAGGAAATCTGATCAACTATTTGTAGCTTTTGCTGATAGCAGAAAGGGTCTTGCAGTTACAAACGAACTCTTTCTAAGTGGCTAACTGACTGTATCATTTATGTTTATGAAGCTTCTGACCAAACATTAGCAGCAAAACCCAGAGGACATTCTACCAGATCAGTTTCTACATCTTTGGCTCACGCAGCTCGCTTACCTTTAGACACTATTTGTGCGGCTGCTACTTGGGCTAAACCACATACATTTATCTCTCATTACAAAGTGGACAGGGTTTCTAGGGATAGGGCAACCTTTGGTTCCACTGTGCTCAAGAACGTTCTCCCTTGAGTTCCTCAGGATCATGGAGCTAGGGACGCTACCCATGTGTAAGAACAAAGGCGAGATTGAACACTCTCACATAAAGAAGTTATGTCCTTACCATAACGTTCCATGTGGAGTGTTCATCTCGCCTTGGTTATTACACTCCCACCCTTCCCACCCTCAGGAAGAACGCGTTCAATTTGGTGCCTGGTCTGGAGTATTCTCCTTCTGCTGTTGCAGTATTAGTGTTACTATCATACTCTTGGTATGTTGTATATATGTACTTTTATGTATATAGTTGGCATGTGTGAGTGCTTTGTCTGGTTTGCTTGCAAACTAGATCTGAGGTAAAGGCAGAGGGGGATTGTGGGTATTGGATGTCCTCGAGCTTCTTCTCGATGCAGAGCTTGCAGTCGGCCGGCACGGAGCCGAGGATCGGCTCCGAACCCATGTGTAATAACCAAGGCGAGATGAACACTCCACATGGAACGTTATGGTAAGGACATAACTTCTTTTTTCTGTCTCTCTCTCTCTCACCTTCTACTTTTAACCTAGCCTTACTGCCTTTGTAGGTAGTCCCTTTCCCCTTTTTCCATTTACTTGTTTAAAAAAAAAAAGATATATATATATATATATGTATATATATATATATATATATATATGTGTGTGTGTGTGTGTGTGTGTGTGTTACTATGTTTGTTAAGCCTTTCTGTAGTGTTAATAGTCTATCCTGTGCAACATTCTAACTGTTGTCATGGTTGAAAAGGAGAACACCAGCGGGTTTTAAAAGTGCGGGAAATGCGGGCAAAAGATTCCCTTTTCTGACACGCACACTGTGTCTACTGCCTTGGCCCCCTTCACATGCAAGAGAGTTGTGCGTTCTGTCATACCTTTAACCCTCGAGCATTGTGTAGAACGCAAGAATAAATTGATCTTGAAGGGCCTTTTACCATTTTCTTTCGGGGATGCCATTTCTGGAGAAACATACAAAAAGTTGCCTCAATAGTCTCCGAGTGCTTCTTCAGTTTCATTGAGGACCTCTCTGAGAAAGCTTCAAAAATGCTTTCTTCGTATGCAACATTTTCTACGGATCCTTCTAAGAAAAAGAAAATTAAGTTGTTGTATCAGACCCACCTCAGATCAGACAGAAGTAAAATGTACCTCTTCGGATCAGATGGCTTCTTTGGATCAGAGGTCTCTGAGAACAAAGGATTCATCGTCTCTAAAGACCACCGATCCACCTCCAATATTGGACACACTGCCTAGGACAAGGTACTCCCTATCTGTGGATCCTGCCCTGTAGAGAGTGCCTTCTTTTCTTTACAGACCAGATTCTCCCTCCAGACAGTCCTGTCACTCTTCTAGGAGTATCACAGTAGATGATATGGAAAGGGTAGTGAGACAGATGCTTTCGGTGGAGAGCCACCTAGTTGTTGTTTCGGTTCCCTACCCTTTCGGGTCAGGAAGCTCTTTTTTTATCTAAGACTCCACCTTTAACTCTTCCTCCTCTGACTCCCTCCGTGGGTTTGAAGCCCTTGGATCCGAGTCGTCCAGGCTTGTGTTCTTCATGTCCAAAGATCGCTGTATCCTCGGATCAGAAGTTTGCTCTTAACTCTTACACACTATCAGATACAGAGAGTTGATGGAGTCGATTCTACCCTGTTGGATCAGAGGTGTTTCAGTCAACTCCAAGGACTTCGGAGCAGTCTCTGCATCTCAGAGCTTTGGCAAGGGTTACTGTGGCTCCGACTTCTGCCTCGGGTGGCTTTCCTCAGAGCGGGGTGGGACCTGGGATCAGAAAGCCCTCCTTTCAGATCTAGGTTCCTATCCGTCTCTTGGAAGGTCAGCCTTTAAGGTCCTTGGAGTAGGGTTGCCACATTTCATTGTGGCTAAAACCAGAGTCGGGCCATACCCCCTCGCCTGTAACTCCACCCATTCTCACCTTCTCCCGCCCACATTCCGCCCATTTTGTGATATCACTATGGCATCACCTGTCAGGGAATGCCCTCTTTTTCGGTTCCCAATGCCTGCTTTTGGACGATTTACTCTGCTTTTCTGTAAAAAAGCATAGTAAGCCAGCGGTTTTAACAAACTCCAATAATCTGTTTCCTTTTTTAAAACAAAATACTAGAGTTTGTACAGTGTTTTCCAGACTACCGGAGAATCAATTTGATTTCTGGATAGTCCAGAAAAAAACGGAGGGGTGGCAAGCCTACCTTGGAGAGAGCCCTTGTCAGCTTACATGACATAGACGGATCCTGTCCCCTCCAATTCTGTATCTTCCCCTGCTCTGTGTCAGGAGTCTCAGCTAACACTCCTGCAAGGGCAGCTGGCACCAAAACCTCAGGACACCTAAACTGGGTATTTTTACTACTACTGATACCTTCTCAGAATATCTCACTGAAGAGGTCCCTCAAAAGAGGACATGTAGGAGGAAACATCTGGATTCTGCTGAGTCTGTCATCAAAGACACAGATTTTGAGGGCGGCAAACAATCCCCATGGTCACCTCCTGCGGACATGTCATTCGGAGACATCCTTGAAATTTTAAAACAGAGAGATGGTTAGAAGCCCAGCAGTCTTTTGTTAGAGGAATCTGTGCCCCTGAAGGTGTTTGGTACCTGCTCATCTACGTCTAGGTTGATTCCACCTGCCTGCGAGCTCCTTGAATTGGTCTTGTGGCAGGCATGGAAGGAGCATGATTCCATTGAGCCCATACCAAGGAAGCCTGATAACATTAGGACTCCTCTGTAAGACACAGTTCTGGTCCCTGGTTGATGCCATGGTCATAGTGGCGGCCACCAGGAAGGAGCTAGCTGATAAAAGTCCCTCTGTTTGTCCCCCTGACAAGGAGTCGATGGTCATGGACAGGTTTGGGAAGTGTCTACACTTCAAGGACCTTTACCTTGAGGTCCCTGAACTACCTGGCACATTTCACCAGACTGCAAAGGGATCTGATAAAGGAACTTTCTGATACCTTTGTAGGAACCGTGTCTGAAGAGATGAAGGATTCTGTTACCTCACAGCTGTCAACCTATCACTCCATATCATACTCGTCCATGAGGCTTGTTTGCAGTGTGGCAGAAGGAGCCTCAGGGGCAGTGGATTTAGTGTAACCATCAGAAGACTTGCCTGGATGTGCTTGTGCAACATCGTGGAGCCTTTTAAATCTGAGTTTCTCAGTGCTCCTTTTGATGGCACGTCTCTCTTTGGCCCCAAAGTAAAACCTACGTTGTCCAGGTGTGAGATGGCTATAAAGAACCTTTCTGCCATGGGCATGCATTTTTCTACCCCCCCCCCCCCCCCCAAAAGATCCTTTTCGAGAAATCATCAGGGAGGTGGAAAGATGTAATTCGAGAAATCACATGATCTTTCCAAGATGCACTTGGAGGGTCTTCCCCCAGAGACAGTAGGGGAAACAAATGATTGACGTCACCCTTGTAGCAGAGGAGCCACACAACATCAAAGGTCCAGAGAACCTTTCTTTGGCAAACCCTTCTAGTGCTTTTGAATGGAGACCCGATTGTCCCACTCTGGAGGCAATCGTGGGTCATTTTTCCCTACACCAGAGAGCCTGGCCAGAGAGGGCAAAAGATACTTGGGTGCACAGGATCATATCCAGAGGATGTATAATTCCTTTTTCCCTTCCTCCTCCAATTTCCAGGAAAATCACCGATGTTCCGCCCAATCAGAGGGATCAAGCAGCTGTACAAATACAAAAGCTGGTTGATAAGAGTCATTCAGTAGGTCCTCCAGACCAGAAAGGATCCAGAACTTACTCAAGATTCCTTTTAGTGCCAAAGATAACAGGGGACTGGAGACCAATTCTGGATCTCAGCAATCTAAACAGATTTGTTTGAAAGACAAAGTACCGGATGGTCATAGCTTAGCCCATTCTTCTTTTTCTGGAAAAGGACGACTGAGTGTGCTCATTAGATCACCAGCATGTGTATTCTCATGTAAAAATAAACTGGCAATCCAGGAGGTTCTTACTCTTCTGGCTAGGAGCAAGTCATCATCAGTTCAGAATACTGCCCTTTGGTCTCACTACAGCCCCCATAGTGTTTATCAAATGTATGGGAGTGATAGCAAGCTCATTTGAGACCGCAAGGATTACATGTTTTTCCATACTTGGGCAAGTGGCTCATTACCGTTGCAACCAGACATCAACTCATTATGGCAAAAGAGAAGGTCATCAACGCTTGCACAAGGTTAGGAATAACAAATTTTGAATGTCAAATCTGGAGCAAACTCAAATTCTGGAATTCATAGGAGCAAAAATAGACACAAAGTCAATAGTCGCCTCCCTTCCCCTTTCCAGAGTTGAAACTTTGTCACAAGTCATCAAGGTACAACACAGTACCACAGTCTCGACTCACCTAGTACTACAAGCTGTAGAATCAGTTGCAGCAGTGCCAGTGCAAACCCTTTTTTGCTAGCCAGGTTTCACATGAGAATTCTCCATTGGATGCTGGCATCTCAGTGGTCGATTCTTTAACTACCCTCGTCAGCCCCAATACGAATTACAAACTCATGCAAGAAAAGTCTGATTTGGTAGATCCAATAAGATAATTTTCTAGAAGGTCGTCCATTTGTCCCTTCACAGCCCAAAGCCATGTTGACTGCAGATGTTTCCCAACTACGGTGGGGATTCATTACCTGGGAAAGAAAGTCCAAGGCATGTGGTCCCCTGAAGAGGCCAGTTTACTTATCAGCGTACTGGAGTTGAGAGCAGTGCTTTTAGTTTTGTAAGCTTTTCAGGATGCTCCCCCATCAGGAACGATTTCAATTTGAATGGACAAAGTCATTGCTTTGGTAGATCAGCAAACAAGGATGAACCAGAGCATACCCCATATGTCGAGAAGCGCTAAGGGTGTGGCAATGGGAAATACCTTCCAACTGCTTTCTCATAACAACACACATTCCAGGGAAGTCCAACGTGGTAGTAGACAAGCTGAGCAGGTGCATATTTTTACCTCATGAATGGTTCTTCCAATCAGAAAGTGGCAGAACAAATTTTCCACAAATGGTACCAGCCACATTGCGACCTCTCTGCATCATCCCTAAACAACATGTGCAGCAGCTCTTTTGCCATGATCTGTCCACAGGGGAATCACCAAGGGATGCTCTTCTCCATGATATCCCCCCCCCGGATTACTTTTACACATATTCCTCCAATTCCTCTAATCCTGAAATTCCTTCAGAGAGCTGCCAGGTTAGACTAGAGTTATCCTCATTGCCCCCTTTTGGCCTCGACAGATTTGGTTTCCCTTCATGTGGCATTGCTTACTTTACCAACCTTGGATTCTGGACCCAGCTACGGATCTCCTGTCTCATCCGATAGGCATGACACATCAGGACCTTCTGAGTTTGAAGCTGACAGCTTGATTTCTCCTATGCGTCACATCTTGCTAGCTTCCCTTAAGCCATCCAGTAGGAAACTTTATGCTAGTAAGTGGAAAAGATATGTACATTGGGCTATTCAAAAGCATATAGATCCCTTCTTGGCACCAGTTAATCAGACTTCAAGTCTTGGAGTTCTTGACATTGCTTTTCAACCAAGGGGCCAGTTCTTCAACATTGAGAGTCCATTTAGCAGCAATTTCTAATTTCCACAATGGAATTGACTGGCCACTCACTAGCCTCTCAAACTTTGTAAAGCCTTTTTGCATGGCACTGGCACAACTCTCTCTAAACCTCATTTTAAAGATCCTCCGTCACAGTGGGATCTCAGTCTGGTACTGCAGTCCTTAATTCTGCCACCCTTCGAGTCTGCACATGATTGTGACCTATAATTTTTGTCTTGGAAGACCTTATTTTTAGTTGCCATCACTTTCGCCAGACGAATTTTGGAAATTCAGGAATTGTCAGTGAAACCTCCAGATCTCATTTTCCTTAAGGATAGAGTATCCTTATGAGGTAATAATTTTTGCCCAAGATAGTATTTCAAGTCAGCATCAATCCTCTTCCAACAAAAGAGAATATTTGTGATATTTGCTAGATTTGCATAGAAGAATTACGTTTCTATCTTCATAGGACAAAAGGTATCAGAAAAACTCATCAGTTATTTGTCATATAGGAAAAACTGATCAGGTATGTGTGTCATTTGCTGTATTGAAGTTGTGTGCACCTGTATCTAAAGTCGACTTAGCTAAATGACTTACTGTCTGTATATTCTTTATTATAACAAGACGGGAATGGCTTTGCCTTACAAAAGTACAGGCTCAATCTATCAGAGCTGTAGATACTTCATCAGTTTTCCACTCAAGAACTTCCATGGATATTTGTTCAGCAGCAACTTGGGCTTCCTGTCGCACCTTTATCTCTCAATATAAGCTGGATTTGGTGTCCAAAAGTAGAGCATCTTTTGGCTCAGTGGTGCCCTGAAGTAATCTTCATTGAATCCACCCAGGGTTCTAAGTAGCTGGGGACTCTGTCCCTTCAATCGAGGATGGAATGAAAATTGACATCATCAGATAAAAAAAAAGATATGTACTTACCATAACGTTCCATCTGCTTTGTTGATTTTCATTCCTCCTGGACTCCCCTCCCACCAACCCCAAGCCTTTTTTTTCCTTTCTTCTTTTTCTAGAAGAGTGAAAGGATAAATCTATTGATTTACATCCTTAAGTCTTTACCAGCTCCAGAAGCGTCATTGCCCCCTTCCTCTCTGAAACTTTCTCTCCTCATCCAAATTATACAAATGTGTATAAGTTGTAAGAGTATGTCTTTAATGCTTGCAAACAAGATCTGAAGTAGTAGGGAGGATGCATTGTGGGTATTGCAGGTAAGAGAAACTTGAGAGTTTTGGATTGCCATGACCTTTTTTTAAAAGCAGATGAATGGGATCCGACCCAATCAGTTGAGGAGGAATGAAAATTGACAACCCAGATGAAACGTTATGGTAAGTACATAACTTTTTTTGTTTTGTTTTTACTGATTGTTGTACTTGCACAACTGGCACAGCTTGGAGAACTAGTGTTAGATATATTGATGACTGGACCGATGAGATAAATAATCTGATATTTTCATTCATTTCTCAACTGATGGGTCTCTGCTCTGGCTTGACCGATTTTTTCCACATTCATGGATCTATCTCATGAGCTCCTCCTTTTACCCATAATGCCCCACTAATCTAGCATACCTCAGGTCTCATTTGCCACTATATCGCTCAGATGCAGATTGCCTTCTTTTGATCATTTGGGTGTTTTCTTAAAGGTTGTAAGTTCAACCTATTTTTGGAGTAGTATTTTAGCTTTCCACCTTTCCTCTCTTGCCTTCTTTGTATTTTTCACAGCTTCTGCTCATCAGGCTCTGCTTTTCCTACCTGTTTGTTTAGGATACTTCTCTGCGCATCATTGTTGGCACATATTTTTCCTTTTCTTATTCTTTTCCCTCTTTTTTTACTATCTAAAGGTTATTCTTTGCACTATTGTTGGTATGTTTTCTACTTTATAAAAAAACAAACAATAAAAAAAACTATCTTTCTTTATTTTGTTGGACTGTTAGTGAAATCATGTCAGACAAGCCTACAAGTTTCAAAAAGTGCTCTTCCTGTGGGCATAAGATTTCCAACTCTAATACCAACTTGGGAGTGTGTTTACTGTTTGAATGCTGCCCACTTAGACTACACTATCTGTGTAGGCTTCAACTTGCGATTACTTAGTGATTGCTGGAACAAATTGATTTTGATGGGCCACATTCCTTCCTTCCTTCCTCTTCTCTAGCTACTTGGGCTCAACCCCCCCACCAAGAAGGCAAAAAACAGAAAGCCTCAATTGACTCCAAAAGGCAAGGACTCTAGAAAAGTCTCTTGGCCATTCATGAAAATCAGCTTTGACAAATGATCCTTCTTCAAAGATTTCTAAGAAGTCTGATCTGACCCCCTCAGACCCTACCAATGTGAAACCCAAATATCCTTGGCTCCCCCCCTCGCAAATTTCTCCTCTGCTCCACTCACCATTCCTTTCATGAGATACTGAGGCCACCAACAACCAGCTCTTTCCTTAAGTCCACCAGGAGCTTGTCCAAAGCAGAGGTGGATAGGATGATGAGGTAGTTCCTCAGAGCTCAAATTCAGATGGGGGTAATTCTTTCTCCATCTCCCACTGAACCTGTGAGCCTGGCCTTCTCCGAACCTCAATTGATCTTTCCTCCCCTGATTTGATTTGTGGTTTCAAAGCCCTCTGATGTGAGATCTTTGAGATTGTCCTCCTCAGATCTAAAGGCAGGTCATTCTACTGCGACCGTGTTCCTAAGTTGCCCAATTCCAACCCTTTCAGAGCAAGACGCGATTCTGAACCAAAGCATTGGCGCCGGCTCTGGGGGGGGGTTAGGAGGATTAACCCCTAAAGTTGTTGGATCCGTGTTTGACCCTAGGAGCCTCTGCACTGGACATCTCTGGTATGACTTCCTCCTTGGGACAGGGCTCTGGGAGGATTCAAGGCATATTGGTGCAGTGGACTTTGGCTTCGGTGCAACAAGCTACTGTTTCTCCTGGGCCTTCCGCCTTTGAGGTACTAGAGAGGGGCTTTTCAATGACGAGAGAGAACATATTTGCCCCTTTTGATCCTATTTGTATCTCATTGACATATTTGAGCTCTGAGCCTTTCATGTTTATCCCACTGGGACAGCCAGCCTGATCAAGCCTCCAGTCAGTCCTCCTTCAGGACTCCACTTTCACTTCCAGTACCTCACCAGACCATCCCACTGATGAGGTCCCTAGGAAGAGAATGTGCAAAAGGAGAGACTCAGATAATCTCTCACACAAAACACTGACTTGGGGAGGCATCCTCCAGATTTCTACCTGACTTTCTCTCCTTTGGAAAAATTCTGGAAGTTCTCAAGCAAAAAGGTGGGTAGTCTTTTGAACCCCCTTCCCAGGAGGAGTCTGTTCCTGGAGGCTTTTGCACCTGACCCAACTACATCATGGGTGACCGTACGGCTGATGAGCTGATATACCTTGTCTCACGCCATGCATGGAAGGAGCTGGATACTGTGGAGCCAATACCTAAGTGGCCAAATTAGTCTCCCCCGAAGGGCAGAGCCCACTGGAGCAAGGGGGTCTCAGTAGATGTCATGGTGGCACCCAGTAAGAAAGAGGTTGCAGTTGCACAGCAGAGCTTCTCTGTCCATTCCCATAACAGGACTTCTAGGGCTTTGGAGTGATTTGGAACGTACGTTTATGCTTCCGTGACCTTTGCCATATGGTCGCTATTTGGCGCACTTTGCAAGGTTGAAAATTGACATATGAGCTCTCCAAATCTCTTTCCGGGTCCATGTCTCTGGAGGACCATAAAAAGGTGTTTCTTCACAGCTAACCACCCGTCAATCCATATCTAATGCATCCATGAGGCTGATATCTCATGTTGCAGAGGGTATCTCACAGGTGGTTTGTTTTGGGCATAGCTGTCAGGAGACATGCCTGTATGTACCTGTGTGATTTCATGGAGCCTTTCAAGTCTCTGTTCATCAGTGCTCCTTTTGACAAGTCATCCTTTGACCCAAAGATAAAGGAAACGCTCTCCAGAAATGAGCAAGATGGAAAGACCTTGACTGCCTTTGGGATCCGTTTTCTATCCCTCAGAGGCCTTTCTCCTAGAAGCAACAAAGAGGTAGAAAGATGTGGTTTTGAAGTCCCAGGGTCCTTTCCAAGACTCATGATGAGATAGTTCCCCCAAAGGCAGAGGGAGCAACTCAAAAGAAACGCACTGCCCTCATGGCAGAGGTGGTCTGCAGAACCAGGGTTTCCAGGATTCCTTCTCAGACAAACCATACCAGCATTCTTGAAAGACTGCCTGGATACTGTTCTCTGGATGCAGCCAGGAGGCGCTTGTCTGTGCACCACCAAGTGTGGGTATCAATCACAAAAGTTACTTTGGTGCAGAACATCATATCCAGAGGTTATTTCTTACCATTTTCCCAAATTCCCCCTACAAATATGAAAAGGATCCCAGATGTTCCACCCAACTAGAGGCAACAACTTTAGAAATAGAAAAGCTGCTAGAAAAAAAGTGTCATCTAGAAGGTCCCCCCAGACCAGATAGGATCCAGAACCTACTCAAGCTTCTTTTTAGTACCAAGAAAAATAGGGGACTTGAGTTCCATCTTGGATCTCACCAATCTAAGCCAGGATGATAAATATTCAAAGTTCAAGATGGTCATGGTTCGGTCCATTTTGCCTCTGCTGCAAAAGGACAATTGGATGTGCTCAATAGATGTTTAACGCATTCTATCACATCAAGATGAACAGGCTTTCCAGAAGGTATCTGCACTTCTGGGTGGGAGCTAGTCATTACCAGTTCAGAGCACTGCCATTTGGCCTCACCACAGCCCTCAGGATGTTCAAATGTATGACAAGGTTAGCAGCTCACCTGAGACTGCAGGGATTCTGGGTGTTGCCTTATGTAGATGACTGGCTTCTGACTGCTCTATCCAGGCAACTACTTGTATTAAGAAAGGGACTACTTGCTTCAGTTATGTCCCCACCTGGGCATCACATTCAACTACAAGTCACAGCTTACACCTGCAAAAAATCTGGAGTTTGCAAGTGCTTCTGTATACATGGTCAGTCAAGTTGCTTCACTTCCAACAGCAAGTACAAGCCCTCCGATCCCTGGTCATGGAAGTGATCTTGCATTCTTCTCCAGCACAACTAGCCCTGCAAGCCTTAGCATCCATGGCAGTAGCAATTACTCTGGTTCCATTAGCCAGATTTCATATGTGGATTCTACAGTGGACTCTGTCAGTACATGGTCTAGTCTTCAGTATCACTTTTATGCACAAGTCAGGATCAAACAAGTTTTGCAAGAAATGCCTCCTTTGGTGGACCTGGTCAGACGATGTTTCTGGGGGCCATCCATGTGTTCTGCTACAGATGGCCTAAATGACCACCGATGCCTCCAAACTATGGTGGGTGACATTTCTTGGGAAGGGACAGTCCAAGGTACATGGTCCCCAGAAGAGGCCAATTTGGATATCAGTGTCCTGGAAATTAGAGCAATCCTTGTGTTGCAGGCCTTTCAAGATGCCCTCCCCTCCTTGATGATTGAGATTCATACGGGGACAATATGTGTCTAGTCTGCTGTATAACAGGAGGGAACCAGATGTTATCCTCTATGTCAAGAGGCAATGAAAGTGTAGTAGTGGGGAATCTCTTCTAGCCACTTTCTCATAGCAACACATACCGGGGAAAGCCAACAATGCTTACAGACAAACTTGGCAGGTCCATTCTGATGTCTCATGAGTGGTCAAGTGTCAAGTTGGCAGAGAAAATTTTCCATCGATGGGGCCAACCATGCTGCAATCTTTTTGCTTCTCCCCTCAACAAGTGCAACAGGTTCTTCCCCTAGTCCCCTCTCCGGGAGATGCTGTAGTTCATGGTTGGCCCTCCTGTTTTTTTATTCTTATGCCCCATTACCTTTAATCCCCAATTTCCAACAGAAAGCATACTGGTTGAAGAGCAGAGTTATCCTCTTTGCACTTTTTTGTACTTGTCAGATTTGGTTTTCCTTCCTGTGGCCTCATCTTCGATATCCACCCTGGATGCTGGACCCCAGTCCAGACCCCATGTCTTATTTGATGGGTTTGACACTTCAGATGCAACATGTCTCAAGTTGACAGCATGACTTCTTCAGTTCTGTGATGGATAGATGGCCCAGTCTGGCATAGTCTCTTGTCTTCTCAAAAGGCTGCTACCAGGAAAATCTACAAAAGTACATGGAAGAGATTTTCAAGACGCTTTGAACTGTCAGCCAAGATGGACCTTACATTTTTTGTCCTGGAAACCAAGTTTTCTAATTGCTGTTATGTAAATTGAAAGGAAAGTATGTAGTACAGTATACAGTGATTGAAGCTGTAGATTCATTTAAGGATCTGGGTATATGGATAGGTCCAGCTTTGACTTTTTCTAATCACATCAACAAAATGCTTGTTAGTTATAGAACTACAAGTTTTTCAAAAAGATTTATAAAGTCTAGTAAATTAGAAATGATGAATCCATTGTTAATTGCACCCAAACGTGAGTATCGAATAACAATATGGAAATTTCAACATGGGTACACTGGAAAGTGTACAGAGAAAATATAGCATAGGCATCCATCGATGTGAAAATCTGTTATTTTGAAAGACTAAAATAGCTGAACTTGTACAATATCTCGTATATACATTTAAGATAAAACCTTATTTAGGTGTATAGGACATTTCCAGGCAAACTACCTCTGGGGATGTTTGGGGTTATCAAAAAGTAGTAAGGAGTCATCAGCTAACCTATGTAGAAGATTCTGTAGGAAAGAGAAGCGTACTAATTGGTTCTCTGGGAGAGTAGTTGATGCATGGAATAGACTACCAAATTATATTAAAGCAAGCACTAGTTTAGATATGTTTAACAGCCTGGGCACTTGCTATGGGAACAGCTGATGTTCATTGTGTTTCACTGTTGCAGTCATTACAGTTGAATTATCCTGCTGGCAGGCTACCCGCAGTCGGTCTGAATTCCAAAGTCCTGGTCCGGCGTCGGGTGCTGTTGCCTCCTCCCTGACATCAGTGCTCCAGGAGTATATAAAATGCAGCCAACACCATTTTCTTCAGTCTTACTTGCCACGCGGTTCCCGAAGCAAAAGCAGTTCGCAAGTGCCTGTCGGCCGACTCCTGAGATTTTCAAGTTTGAATTTCAGATCTGAAGTCTTCATAAAGCTAAGTACCCCGTTGGGGAAACTTTTTTCTTGCTCCAGACCAATGTCAGAAAAAGTTAATAATTGTATTTCTTGTGGGAAGCAAATACCTCATAAGGATTTTCATTCTTACTGTATTCCTTGCCTAGGCCCTGACCACGGCATTGCTAGTTGTCGGTTTTGTGCTAGATTTAACCAACATACTATTAAGCGTCTGTTTGATTTTGCATTTCATTACTTTGGCAAAAGATTTAATTATATAATGCCGTCGGAACAGCCGACTACCGGAGTTTATAAAAAGCGCAAAGAAAAGGACAGGCATCCGAGGTCCAAAACCGACGACGAGGCTTCTGCTAGGCCAGTCCCCGGTTCTCAGTGAGGTGCTTTCGCAGCCCCTGACATCCCGCTACCTCAGAGCCACAGGCCGCTTCCAACTCCCACGCAGAGCCGACTAGGCCGCTGGAAACTCAAGGTATTGGACCCTCAGAAACTATTCCCTCAGATTGGTCTGGAGCTGCTGAGCAGGCATTGGCTTATGAGGGTGTTTTCAGACCTACACAGTTACATGTGAAAACGACTTCAAAGGCAAACACTAAAGCACCTCTAAAGACAAAGAAACAAGTACAACATTCCCCTGTACAGGCCTCCATGCCTATAAACAGATGCTTAAAATGGCCGAAAGACCTAATTACTTTGATCAGGGGATGTCCTTCATGGATGCATCTGCAGTCATAACAACTGGGTTGTCCTGTCGTCAGGCAGCCCTTCAGTCGGCCGGATTCCAAAGTCCGGGTCCGGCTTCGGCTGATGTCGCACTTCACCCGACGTCATTTCTGCTGGTCTTCGGGTATAAAGGCATCAGCCGACGCCATTTTCTCCAGTCTTTCTTGCCGTGCGCCAAGCAGAAGCTGTTCGCAAGTGCCGGTCGGTCAGATCCAGAGATTACTACTACCGAATACTCCTTCGAAGACTTCTAAAAGCCAAGTACCCCGTTGGGGACTCTTTCTTGCCTCAGCCGATGTCAGAAAAAGTCAATAACTGTTTAACTTGTGGGAAACAAATACCTCATAAAGATTTCCACTCTTACTGTTTGCCTCGTTTAGGCCCAGACCACGACGTAGCAGCCTGTTCGGCCTGTGCTTCTTTCAACCGACGAACGCTTAGACGTCGGTCGGAGTTTGCTGCACAGTTTTTCGGCTCTGAATTTGCGTACATTATGCCGTCGGATCCTCCGACTACCCATATTATTAAAAAACGCAAAGAAAAGACCGACACTCGCGGTCCGCGGTTTCGGCCGAAACCATGGTTAAGCAAACCGCGAGTGTCTCGGTTTCGGCCGAAACCGAGAAAACTGATCAGAGTACAGCCGAATCAATGACTACTACTGAGGTTCCGGTTACCTTACTTGAATCGGCCTCAGAAATTTTACCTACTGCAGTGGTTACTAGTGACTTATCAGACACCATCCCTTTGGATGTCTCTACCCCAGCACGTGGTGCTGCTAGGCCTCCTGCAGCCATGTCTATTAAGGCCTTTGCCAGGGCTAAAGCAGCCAAATCTACTAAGTCAGTGCCTGTTAAACCCCCCTCAACCAGGCCCACTTCTAGTTCACAAATGCTTACTCTGGCAGAAGATTTAATATCCTTAATTAAGGATCTCAATCTCACCCAGACAGGGCCTCTCAGCCCCAGAAAAGAGACCTAGAGCAGAGCCCCTCGAGCCTGTGTCCTCTGATGATTCTCGGAAGACTCAGATATTACAGACCAGCCAGAGGCTCCTTTCTCCAATTTTGAGGACTCAGATGCTGAAGAATCCATTCCAGCTGCTTCCCCACCAGAAGAATTCTCCTTTGGGGAAACCTTACATGCAATGAGAGAACATTTCCAATGGCAGGAACAGGATTTTTCAGACTCCAGAAAAAGACTTAGGACTTTTCTGCACCTACCACAACACAGGCCCTTAGCTATACCTCCTGTCCTCTCTGTTGTGGACGATGCATTTAATGATGTTTGCACTGCACCAGATTCTTTACCTCCAGCACCTGCCAAACCAGATAGATTTTACAGGGTGCCAGACACTCATCATCACCTATACAAGGCCCCTGTTGCAGACCCCGAAACTATATCCCAGGGCCCTAAGGCAGTAGCCTCAACCACAGCAAAAACCCTATTCCTTCTGAAAGGGAAGCCAGGTCTTTAGACAGATGGGGCAAAAAGGTTTACACCTCTGCTACTCTCTCAGCTAGAGCTTTAAACTGTCAGTTTCACATGATACAATACAAAGAGTTTATGCTTGATCAGTTAACTAAAAAGCTATCCTCTGATGACTCTATAGATAAGAAAAATCTATTAGAAATGGTAAATAACATACAACAGGTTAGTAACCATTCCTTAAAATGTGGCTATGATGCACTGGAGGCTTCATTTAGATCAGCCATGACTGGCACAGTGATAAGAAGACATGCATGGCTGAAGGAACAAGTTTTACCGGATCATGTTAAAGCTAAGTTATTAGATGCTCCTATGGATAAGACCAGTTTGTTTGGTACACCTGCCCAGCAGGTAATGAAGAAAATGGAAGAAAAGGCAAAATCTGTACAAACGGTTAAAGATTTCTTGCAGGTTCAGCCCCAAGGTTTAGCAGGAACTGGCCTGCCAAAATTGGTCCTTTCCTGACTCCACAAGATCCCAAAGGGGCAGGAATAGACGCTTCCAGAGGCAGAAATCAAACCAGAGGGGTGCCTACAGAGGACGACAGTGGCAAGGTAATAACAGAGCCACAGGCACAGCCACTACCACTACAACAGGGCAATCACAGTGACTTGCTTCTAACTCCGCCTACCAGGGAACAAATAGCAGCACCCTTAGGCGGAAAATTAACCTTATTTTCAAAGAACTGGCACTATATCACAAAAGACAAGTGGATTTTGCAAACCATAGACCAAGGATACGGTTCCACTTCCACACTATACCAGTCAAAAGAGGAATGCCAAACCTACCTCCAAATCAAAAAACAGAAGCTCTACAGCAGATAATGCAATTAACAAAGATGAGAGCTGTGGAAAGAGTACCAATAACAGAACAAGGCACAGGATTCTACTCCAGACTATTCCTAGTTCCAAGAAAGGAAAAAAGCTGGAGACCTATTCTCGATCTGTCCACCTTAAACACATACATCATTGTCCCAAAATTCAAGATGCTGACCCTACAGCAACTTCTTCCCATGCTGGGCAAGGAGTGTTGGCTGGTAACTCTAGATCTCAAGGAGGCATACCTGCACGTCCCCATTCGACCAATTTGCAGAAGATACCTCAGATTTCTTGCAGGATCAGAGCACTATCAATTCTCAGCATTGCCCTTTGGCTTATCTACTGCCCAGAGTATTCACAAAATGCCTGGCATCAGTAATCGCCCACTGCAGACTACAGGGAATCCAAATTTATCCATACCTGGACGACTGCCTGCTACAAGGGGACAACAAAAGCAAGCTGACAACAGATTTACAAAGGGTCATTTACTTGCTACAAGCACTGGGATACACAGTCAATTTGCAAAAATCAAGGCTGATTCCATCCCAAACAAGGACATTCTTGGGCTGAATTGGACACAGTAAAACAAATGGCATTCCTAACTGCAGAAAAACAAAAAGATCTCCCTCTTTACTTCTTGGCACTAACAAACCACAGCAAGCTAACAGCAAGAAAAGTTCTGCAGGCCTTGGGCTTCATGGCATCATGCATAATCTTGGTTCCACATGCCAGACTGCATATGAGAAAACTACAGTGGTACCTAAAGAATTTATGGTCCCAACACAGGCACAGCCTAGAAACAGAAATTCCACTAATTCCATGCCTAAAACAGGAGTTCCTATGGTGGGCTCAAGCATGCCAGTCAAACCCAGGCTTACCCTTTCACAAATATCAAGCAAGCCAAACCATCACAACAGACGCCTCAGACCTAGGATGGGGGGCTTACATGCTGGACAAATGCGTGCAAGGATTGTGGACGAGGACCAACTTCACCTGCACATCAACCTAAAAGAAATGCTGGCAGTAAAACTGGCAATCCAAAATTCAGACCATTTCTCAAAGAAGGCCATTTGATGATAAGGACAGACAACACCACAGTCATGTGGTACATCAACAAACAGGGAGGCACTCATTCATACCCCTATGCAGAATGACTTTGGACCTTTGGAACCTGGCACTCAGCTACAACATCCAGTTACAGGCAATGTTTGTACCGGAAAGGAGAACACTCTAGCAGACATGTTAAGCAGAACCACCTCGGATGCTCACGAATGGATGCTACACCCGGACATCTTCAAGACCATCGCAAAGAAATGGGGAATGCCACAGATAGATCTATTCGCTTCCCTCTCAACCACCAGCTCAAAAATTCTGCACAAGGACATTCCATCCACTTGCATCGAAAGTGGATTCGCTCTCCTTCAGCTGGAAAGGCCTGACAGCATATGCATTCCCACCTCTTCCCTTGATACACAAGGTATTACTAAAAATCAAGGAGGAACGTCCAAGGATAATCCTGATAGCTCCAAACTGGCCAAGACAACACTGGTACCCATTGCTGAGGAGCATGTCTCGGGACAAAATGTGGTCAATACCCCTGATGCCTTTGATGTTAACTCAGAACAACTACAGCATCATGCATCCAAACCTAAAAACGTTGCAGCTGATTGCATGGCACATCACATAGCAGCAACTATTCCAGATCTCTCCCAAAGGGTTAAAGACGTTATCCTTGAAGCCCGCAGACCTTCAACAAGAAGGAACTATGCAGGGAAATGGAAAAGGTTTGTCATTTGGAGTGCTGAAAGAGGGAAGGATGTGTCGAATATAGATATGGCTAACATTCTGGAGTACTTGGCAGAGCTTCTACATACAGGCCTGTCCTATTCCTCCATCAAGATACATGCATCAGCTATTTCAGCAGAATACAGCTTTGATCCACCTGTCTTCTCACATCCTCTACTCAGGCAGTTACTCAGAGGGATCAAGAATGTAAAACCTCCTAGGAAACCACCACTGCCAGCTTGGGATTTGAACTTTGTGCTAGAAAAGTTGACACTGGCACCTTTTGAACCAGCAGCAACAGCAGACCTACAGCATCTTTCATGGAAAACTGCTTTCCTACTGGCAATAACCTCAGCAAGGAGGGTTTCTGAACTTCAGGCCCTAATGGCAGTACAACCCTTCCTAATCTTCCACCAAGACAGAGTGTCCATGAGGACTAATCCTACATTTATGCCTAAGGTGGTATCCAGAGTGTCCCTAAACCAGGCAATCCACCTACCTACCTTCTTCCCCAACCCACAAAACAGAGGGAAAGAATGCTGCATACCTTGGATGTGCAGACAGCTACGCTACTACCTGGACAGAACAAAAAGTAACAGAAAAACTGACCAGCTTTTTGTAGCCTATGCAACAGGAAGGGAAGGAAAAGCAATTTCCAAACAGACAATCTCCAAATGGATAGGAAATTGCATACGATTCTGTTACTCCTTCCATGGAAAACCAATTCCACAGAACATACGACCTCATTCTACAAGAGCAACAGCCACTACCACAGCCTTCTTACGAGGAGTGGCAACCAAGGACATTATTGAGGCGGCTACTTGGACCTCCGTGCATACATTTGCCAAGCATTATAATTTACCACTGTATTCCAGATCCCGAGCAGGGTTTGCCACTGCTGTACTGCAAGGGATCCTAACCACACCATAATCTATTCTTCCTCCTCCCTTAGTTGGCTATGGTATTCTACCCAGTTGTTATGACTGCAGATGCATCCATGAAGGACATAGTACAGTTTTGTACCTACCATAAATGTAGATGTCCGAACTGGATAGCATCTGCAGTCAGGATTACCCTCCCTCCTTCCCCTCTGTGGTACTCCTAGGGTATTTACCCTCCTAATAGCTAGCTGGTGGGGGGGAGTCTCTTATGGTGTATTTGTTTGTATATATGTACATACATGCTTATTATTTGTGTTTGCCTTCTATCCTTTGGGAAACATTGGCATTTTTACCCAAAATTTAGCCTTCCAAGAGGGCAACTGGCATCTGGGGCAAGAAACACTGAAGAAAATGGCGTCGGCTGATGCCTTTATACCCGAAGACCAGCAGAGATGACGTCGGGTGAAGTGCGACATCAGCCGAAGCCGGACCCGGACTTTGGAATCCGGCCGACCAAAGGGCTGCCTGACGACAGGACAACCCAGTTGTTATGACTGCAGATGCTATCCAGTTCGGACATCTACATTTATGGTAGGTACAAAACTGTACTTTCCCATCCCCCTCCTGATAAGAGGCCTAGGCAAGAGACAGAATATGCATCTTCAGATCAGGTTTCCATTTCCTCTGATTCCTCTTCTGAACAGGAATACTCTCTTCCTCCCTAGGAGGATTCTGATGCTGAAGAATCTATCCCTTCAGCCTCTCCTCCTGAGGATTATTCTTTTCGGGAAACCCTGCATACTGTGAGGGAGCACTTCCACTGAGAGAGCCAAGATTACTCAGAATCTAAGAAAAGGCTCAGAGATTTAATTGTATTACCTCAGCACAGGCCCCTTGCTATTCCTCCTGTTTTAGACATTGTAGATGATGTCTTTTCAGAGTCCGGTCTGTCTCCTGACTCTTTTTACCACCTGCTCCTGTTAAGCCAGACAGATACTACAGGGTTCCTGATTCACACAACTTTCTTTATAAAAACCCTGCTGCTGACCCAGAAACTGTCTGTTAGGGTCCTAAGGGGGTCAAGGCTTCCACTGCAAAAAACCCTATCCCCTCTGATAGGGATTCAAGGGCCCTGGACAGATGGGGGGGAAAAAGATTTACACTTCTGCTACTTTGGCTGTGAGGGCTTTAAATTGTCAATTTCATATGCTTAAATATCAGCAGTACCCTATGTCACTGCTTAAACAGAAAATGTCAAATTCTGATTGTGCAGAAATTAAGGAAATGCAGGTGCAGAAATTAAGGAAATGCAGGATTTATTGCATGCAACTGAACAAGTGGGAAAGCATACATTGCAATGTGGTTTTGATTCTCTGGAGGCCTCTTGCAGGGCTGCAGTTACGGGTTCTGTCATTAAGAGGTATGCTTGGTTAAAGGAACAGAATCTGCCTGATCATGTTAAAGCAAAATTATTAGATGCACTTTTACAGCATGATACCTTATTTGGTGCTAAAGCAGAGGAGGTGTTGAAGAAAATGGAGGACAAAGCTAAAGCTATGCAACAGTAAAGAATTTCTTACAGGTACAACCACCCAGATTTAGCAGGAGCTGGCCTACTAAGAATTGGTCCTTTCCAGTGTCAGACAGGCCACAAAGAGGCAGATACAGACGCCCCAGAGGCAGATCCCAGCCCCAGGGCTCATATAGGCCTAAACAGTGGGGTGCTTCTACCTCCAAAAGCAGAGAAGACAAATCACAGCCATACAGGAAACAGTCCCAGTGACTTTCCTCTGCCAGCACCAAGCACTTATCTTTTGGCAGCCCCCCTTAGGGGGAAAACTAGCACTTTTTTCTCAAAATTGGCACATGATCACCCAGGACAAATGGGTCTTGAATATAGTGTCCCAGGGCTACAGGTTCCACTTTCACACCCTGCCAAGGACAAAAGGTATGCCAGACCTGCCACACAGTCAATGAGCAGAGGCACAAAAACAAGTTTCATCCCTCATGGACATGAGGGCCATTCAGCAAGGACCACAGCAAGAGCAGGGACAAGGATTTTACTCAAGACTTTTCTTGGTACCCAGAAAAGACAAATCCTGGAGACCAATACTGGACTTGTCTATTTTAAATACATTTCTGGACGTTCCAAAATTCAAAATGTTGACTCTGCAGCAGCTTCTGTCCATAATTACCCTCATTCCTTGCCTGCAACAGGAGTTTCGCTGGTGGGCACAGGCCTGTCACCACAACAAGGGACAGCCATTCACCCTACCCACAGCCAGGCAGTCAATAACAACAGATGCTTCAGATTACGCCTGGGGGGCCAACATGGCAGGAAAATGTATTCAGGGCACATGGCCCACAAGCCAAAGGCATCTTCATATCAATCAAAAAGAGATGCTAGCTGTTCAGAATGCCCTGACAGCTTTCAAGGATCTACTTCATCCAGGACAACAACTGATAAGGACGGATAATACTACAGTTATGTGGTACATAAACAAGCAGGGAGGCACTCATTCCTACCCCCCCTGCAGACAAGCCATGACTTTGTGGGACAGAGCATTGACTTATCAAGTACACCTGCAAGCACAATTCCTGCCAGGAAAGAAAAATACTCTGGCAGATGAACTAAGCAGAAGCCTCACGGATCCCCATGAGTGGAAACTGAATCCACAAGTCTTCAGCATGATAATAAAGAAATGGGGATGCCCAGACATAGATCTGTTTGCCTCCCCTCACAACTGCCAACTACAGAGATTCTGCACAAGGACGTAACACAAGCAAGCATGGAAAGTGGATGCACTATCATTCAGCTGGAAAACCCTAACAGTATACTCCTTTCCTCCTCTGCCTCTCCTTCCCACGGTACTCCTAAAGGTCAGACAAAGAGAAGCCAAAAATGATTCTGATTGCTCCAGACTGGCCCCGCCAGCACTGGCACCCAATCCTAAAGAGCTTGTCTCAAGGCCCAGCCTGGACATTGCCTCTAATTCCTCATTTACTGACCCAACGAAACAATCGGATCCTGCACAGCCAACTCAAAACCCTAAATCTGGCAGGATGGTGGATAATGTAGCCATTCAGAACACACCTCTCTCTAAAGCAGTGATGGATGTTATTTTGGAGGTCAGGAGGCCCAGTACCAGAAACTCTTATGCAGAAAAATGGAAAAGATTCTGTGCTTGGAACCAGGCACAAGAAATTGACACGTTTGTACCAAATATTCCACAGATTTTACAATACCTAACTGAGATGCTGGACAAAGGCCTATCCTTTTCATCAATTAAAATCCATGCCTCTGCCATTTCATCTCATTACAATACGGAACCACCAATTTTTTCACATCCGTTGCTAAGACAGTACCTCAGAGGGGCCAAAAACATAAGACCTCCAAGGAGAGCACCAATACCTGCATGGGACCTCAATTATGTCTTGGAAAAACTCGCACTGCTGCCTTTTGAGCCAGCCAATACAGCTGAAATAAAGTTCTTATCTTGGAAAACAGCTCTGCTCCTAGCAATAACCTCTGCAAGACGAGTCTTGGAGTTACAGGCACTCATGACTGTGGAAGCTTTTATCATTTTCCATCCAGACAGGGTTTCTCTGAGGACGAACCCGACATTTATGCCTAAGATAATGTCCAGTGTGGCCCTTAACCAAACATTCATTTGCCCACCTTTTATCCAAACCCACAGAATAAGGGTGAGAGACTCCTGCATTCTTTGGACATACACAGACAGCTACGCTTCTACTTGGACAGAACTAAAGCTTTCAGAAAGACTGAGCAACTCTTAGTAGCATGTGCTGCAGGATCACAAGGAAAGGCCATCTCAAAGCAGTCTATTTCAAAATAGATATGCCACTGCATTCGTTTCTGCTATTCTCACAACATGGCAAATCAATGCCTAAGGGCATTAGGCCTCACTCAACCAGAGCAGTAGCCACTTCAGCATCCTTCCTCAGAGGAGTACCAACCAAAGACATTTTAGAGGCTGCAACTTGGAGTTCAGTGCACACTTTTACCAGGCACTACCACTTACCTCTCTACTCTAAAGCCAGAGCAGGCTTTGCCACTGCAGTTCTGCAGGGCCTTATAGCCTCTCCTAATCCTATTTAGACCCAGCCACCCAACCTCAGCTTTGGGATTCAACCCAAGTGTAATGACTGCAACAGTGAAACACGATGAACATAGTACAGTTGTGTAGCTGCCATAAATGTAGATGTTCGAGTGTATTCACTGTTGCAGTCCAGGTTACCCACCCACCATCCCCATTTTCTTTGCTGGGACTTATCTGTACTTCTCTGTCCTGTACAACCTATGCGGTGTATTTGCTTGTAGATGAAGGAAATGTTTATTTTTGTGCATACATACTTTATTGGCATATTTTTCAACCTACCAATTTGGGGGCACCTGACATCTGGGGCAAGAAAAACTGAAGAAAATGGCGTTGGCTCCATCTTTTATACCCTTGGCGCACTGACGTCAGGGAAGAGGCGACAGCAACCAACACCGGACCTAGAATTTGGAATTCATGCCAATTGCGGGTAGCCTGCCAGCAGGATAACCCAAGTGTAATGACTGCAACAGTGAATACACTCGAACATGTACATTTATGGTAGGTACACAACTGTACTTTCCAGTAATCCTTTCGCAGTCCAGGCTTCCTTCCCCGGTGAGGAGAGCATTATCTTGGCCTCTCAAAAGCCATCTACAAAGAAGGTGTATTCCAGTAAATGGAAAAAGTTTTCTATTTGGGCTAGACCATGTAATATGGATCCTTTTTCAGCCCCAATTCCTGATATCTTACTCTTTTTAGCTTACCTTTTTGAGGATGAGGTGAGATTTTTGACCATGGCTCATGGTCGTCTTAAACTGTTGTCTCCTAAGTTGTCTATTCTGACTTCCTTGGCTAATGCCAGTTAGCAGCCATTTCTAATTTCCATCTGAATGAGGGACTACCTTTTCTGCTAAACTGTCCAAAGCCTTTCTGAAAGGAGTTTTCCTTAGACCTCCTACCAAAGATTCCTCCCCACCATAGGATTTGACATTGATGCTACAGTCTTTGACACAAAAAGCCTTTGAACCGGCTGCTTCTTTTGATATTAAATTCCTGTCTTGGAAGACAGCTTTTTTAGTGCCGTTACTTCTGCCAAGAGGGTCTTGGAACTTCAAGGTCTAAGCATTAAACCTCCATTTATGATCTTTCATAAGGACAGTGTGTCCCTGAGAACAAATCCATCCTTTATCCCTAAAGTGGCTTCGGAAGCTAACCTCAATCAATCAATTCAACTACTGGTCGTCTTCACTAATTATTCTAATAAAGGAGAATTCATCTTGCATTGTTTAGATG